>NC_051847.1:173600499-173627945 GCF_002237135.1 Teleopsis dalmanni
CCATTTTTCAAAAACAAAACAGAATGCTACTGCCACCACTATTGCTCAAGTGCACTGACTCAACTTCCCTCAACATAATAATGGATGTTGTTACATGCCATATTCATAGAACAACCATCGACTTACTGTAGGAAAAATTTGATAACCACTGAATCTTCAGAAGTAGACTCGGTACTTGGCTGCTTGAATCTTATGATCTGGAAGCCAATATTGAGTGCACTTTTCGTGGTATATAGTTTTATCGCATATATAGGGAAATTCTTATTACAAATAGCAATTCTTTGAAATACTCTTAAAGTTGCAAGTCAGAGTGACGTGAAAAAAATGAGACTCATCTGCTATGTCATTATCCGACATACACCAGAAATTATCTATCCATTATATGCTCTTAAATTCTTAAAGATATGTCTACTATATTTACCATTCATAATGATTTTAATTTATTAGAAGGGATATGATTTTAAACATCCATCAAGATTTATCTATTTGCTATACCTAATACTATTAATTTATTAGAAGGATTTAAGTATAAAAGCCGTTTAGACGGTTCAACAAATTTTCATGGCATATAGTCAGTGCAATGGTATATAATATATATTCGAGTATCTTGATTATTTGGTAACCCAGCTACTTAAATCTAATAGTCAAGTAATATTTTTTTAACATATTTTTTTTCAACCAAAAACGAATGTCTAAGTCAATTGCATAAAAAGTCATTTTGGCAGCATAATTAACACATTTTTAAATGCTCCACACTAACAATTAAATTGGCAGGTTTTGTTTTAATTTTACAGAGATTTTTCATGTTCAATTTGCAGATATAAGTTACGCTATAAATGAATGGCCGTACGGCAAGTTAGATAAACGGACGGACGGATGGGACGACACGGGACGGGCTTATGAAATTTACCTTTTACCAAAATGCATGCAAAACTTTTCATTTTCTATTTACTGTTCGGTTGTTTATCTATCACTGCAACCGTCTATTTGTCTGCTTAGCGTCCGTCCAGCGATTCGTTGTCTATTTGTCCATATATCTTCTGTATGAACTGGCAAGCAGTATTTGTTCGCCAAAGTGTCTAAGTTGCTGTTTTGATAGTACCAATGTTGCATGCTTAGCCACAGTTTACCTGTCAATTCCCCAGATTTTCGCAACAACTGCTCTTGTGAACGTCCTTTGTGCTGCTTATTGAAATGTTTGATTTTCGGTTTTCAAATTTTCCATTTTATTTATTATTTTCTTCATTTTTTCTTCTTATTGATATTGTTGTTTTGTTGGTGCTTTGATTGCAGTTGTTGGCAAAGGCTCAATTGTCTGAGATAGGCCCGAAATGTGCAATATTGGTAAAAGGTGTGTCAGTAGTTGCTGTTTGCATGGCAGAAGTAAGCCAGTTTATTTGCTTTTGGTTTGTTTGCTGTTATTGTTGTTTCGGTTGTTGGTTGGTTGGTTGTTTGTTGGGTTGTTTTTTTTTTATTGGATTATTTGTTGTTATTGCATTGGTCGCATGCCGGTCGTACACTTGTGGAATCAGTGGCATCACGTGGAGCGATCAATAAGTCGAAAGCACGCAACACTTGACTTATTCGCAGCCAAGTGGGAAGTGGGTTAATGCTCAGTATACTTTTTAAATAGCAAAAACCTTAAAATAAAAATTCCGTAAAAAAATTGTAATTTATTTTTAGTATTTCCTGTAATTTTACTTGCTGCTCCATACGCATTTCAATTGTATTCAATAAAAGTAAAAATTTCATTTGCCACAATTTTAGGCATTCCATCTCATTTCGCTTTTAACTTTTTTTAATATCTTAAATTTTTTTTTTTTATAATCTCAAGTGGCCTCAGCAGTAAAATTGACGACTTGCGCATCAAAAATGTGGCAGCCGCTTCTCGAAGCAGTTTCAAATCGGACAGTAAACATCCATTGATCTTTACATTTTTCGATTACTCATGCGAAATTGAAATTCTTTTTGATATTTTAACGTTTTTAAAATAATTTTATTTTTCATTTTTTATACTTTATTTACATTAATTTTATATTTATATGTCGAGTAGATTACAAACCATGACGATTTGTCAACTAAAGCCAAACTACTGCGCATTCATCTGAGAATCTGTTTACATATTGACAGCAATCCAAAGGTTGACATATTCATTGCTGTTCTACATTTGAATCTTCGCTCTTTCGCATGTGTTCCACTATTCCATAATTTTTTATTAAAATAACAAGAAAAGTTCTTGGAGATTCAGAAGGAATTACAATTGTGCTCTCATTTTCGTTGCTTAATTTATTTGCCATTGCCTTTACTTTTTCTGGTACTTCAATTTATTTTGCTTTCGATTTCTCTTTTTATGTGAAGAAGGGATTATAAAGTACTTATATAAACGACTGATGATTATATATACGAGTACTTGGGATAACTTTATAATTAAAGTGCATACAATTCATGGGACGCTTGTATACCATGTCTGTCTCAATTCGACTTACAAAATTAAAAATAAAGATTTTAAATTTATTTTAAGAAAGTGTTAAAAATAAAGATAAGTCTTATAATATATACGCTGAAAAATATATATCGTTAGAGTACGTACATTTAATTTTTTTCAACATTAAGAAAAAAAAGCAAAAAAAATTTTATTTCTTTTAAAAACGTCAGAATTATATTTTAAGCAAAACCAACATTTTTACATATACTAATGTGGAAGATTAAACGCTGTTCTGCATCTTTACATTAACTCTATTATTCCCTCAGAATATCTTTTACAGTTTTCTGTAGATTACAGCGATAGAATTGGAGTTTCTGGAAATGAAACTAAAAAGAACTTTCTACCTCTCAACTTTCTATCTATCACACCTTTTGTAGTATACAAAAAAATGTAAAAGTTGACCATGTTTTGGCTCAAATTTGGAGCGGTGCCGGTAAGCCGATTGGTCTTAAATTATATTCAAAAAAAGGCCATCTCAAAAACTGTATTTAAGGAATTTCATTTCGATATCTCTACTAGTTCATAAAATATATGACTTTGATCGTCTAATTTCTGTTTTGACACACTATGCGGTGATCATTGTGTTGTCAAGAGCTACATTGCTAGTGGCTGTGTCGAGAGCTATATTACTGGTGGCTATATTTGCACTCTAAGGGTAATAAATGTAAGTGATTGCATTACTACTGTCAAATTTACTCTTCAGCTCAAATTCTCCACTGTGCATAAAGACTTCTATCTTGAAAGCTATTGTTTAATGATCAACTAAATTAACCTAACCTAATCCTATATCGTAGAAGATATATCTCCTTTATATGACGTTCCGTATAATAGTTCTCTTTTTTTAATGTTTATTAATGTCTTAAAGTAATGCTTATTGATGTCTTATATCTAATATAATTATTTTTACTCTAGTTATTGTTTCAAAGAACTACCTTTGTATATTTATTATATTATATTGCGAAAGAAGATATAGTCAAAGAAAAATGCTCACTGTTTTTTTAAGATTTTCTTTATTTTAAAAGCTACGTAAAACAGAAAAAATGTTTACTTCATGCAATATTTATTGCGTTAATAAATATTTTAGATTTTTATTAACTGCGTTTCATTTAATAAACGCAGTTAAGAAACAACATCTGAATCTTGATGTCACATATGTGTATTTTTTATTGATTCAAAAATATCTTTTTTTGTCTTCATAAGTATTTCATGCGTGTTCAGAGGTATAAAAATAGAAGAAATTCCTACCTTGAAGTGGTCTTTTAATGACAAGTTTTCTAATAGTAGATTATAGAAGTTTTGTATTCACATCCCACCTGAAGACCACTTAATTGCGACAACAGCATCATTTGGAATTTAAGGATATCTGAAATTAACATTTTCTTACTCTTATATTAATCAGTCTCCAAACAGCAAATTATCGATTTTAATTTATTTTAAGAATGGTGCTTACAAAAAAAATTGTAATAATTATTTAACGTTTGCATATATAATTCATTAATGTCTCAAGAAATACATCACTTTTCCATTAAGTCCGCAAGAATTGCATTTAGATACAATTTCCATACTAATTAACTTAACGTGACTTAATGTTGCTTTAGGATACTTAAATTTACAAACTTTTTTAGTTCATCAGTAATTTAATAATAATCTTTATTATCTGATATACACATATTTTATATAATTTCTTTTACTTATGATATGAAACACATTTTTTCGGATTGCGGTTAAGAGTGCCATAAACTAATTTTATATTAGCATTCATTTGAGTGTTTCTGGAAACTACCTTTGATTTTGCATTGTTGAAGACCGGAGCGACATTGGCGCTACTAATAACAATAAAAATTAATAAATATGTAACTTTTTGCATGTTTTTCAAATATAAATTTTAATAAACAACTTTTTATAGCACTGAAAGAATGTATAAAACTCATTTTACGATAACTGGAAATTATAAAAATACTTTTAAATATTCCACAATTTACGAAGAAGGAATTTGAGTAAACAAATGCGGTTTTAAATTTAATTCTTTAGAATTCTGAATATATGTCAAAAACTCTTTTAAGTTTTACATATAAAACCCATTTACCCATATGATCTTTACTTTATTAAGCATTATTAATTTTGTCAATTAAAAAAAATTAAACATAAATTTATATATGCTGCTCCACTTTCTTTTATTATACATGAGCATATTAAATATCATTAATACGAATACAATGTAATAATTGACATTACAAACTGTAGAATTTATTAATAAGAATGCTATGTAAAAATTGACATAAACATTTTGAACAAATATTGTTAATAAAAATTAATAGATATTACTTTTATCTCTCAATAGCCGGAGCAGCTGTCCACACTTTATTAAATGTTATTACTCACACGCATTTATAGCTGCATTATTAGTTTAAAAACAAATTTGTTGAAGACGCATGTTGCGCAACTAATGCAACATTTTTCTGTGCACATAAATTCTTGCATGCAATTAAGACACGTTTTTGTTCAATTGTAACAAATCTACTTTTAATTTTCATTGATTAAAAATTTTATTTGGAATTTCTAAAAAAATAAAAGAGTTTTCATGTTACAGAAAAGTCATTAAACTGACTTTGATCTATCGCCTGACTTTTACTATGAGTGAGGCAATTAAGCCCACTTGTAGGCAATTAACAGCATTTAGTGTGAAACCAATACGAAATGCATTTAGTCATGTATGTGTCCGACAACAATAGACAAACCTGGCTCAGTCTTGAGTGTAAGTCTTTGATATGCTTCAATTCAACTCGAAATGCTAATGAACTTTGATTAACAGCGATTACCACAGCAAGTGTTAAAATAATTAATTAAACATCGCAAGTTCATTTGCAATTTCGTTTTTTATTGTAATATTATTTCATTTCATGGTCATGCAAAAAATTTAGTTCAAATTTCGATTTAAGGCTTAATATGAAACCTATATTAAAAAGTTAGATCATAATTATTTTTATTTTTAATAAAAATCAAATCCCGAATGTATGCAAAAATACTATGGATAACTGATAAGATTAAATAAATATTTTAATTTTTTTCCATACTTTTGACAAATATTTTTTTTTGTTTTTCACAAACTTAACATTTTAATTAATACTTTTTTTAATGAGTTTACCTACACAAATGCGTTCCACTAATTAAAATTTATTTATTAGCATCTGCATTTCAAATAAATTTTTTTCTTCTGTTTTTAATCGAAGACCTGTAAAACAAGTTAATGCATAATAAATAAATAAATTTTAATTTTTCAACTTTTATTACCACCGCAGCTAAATTATTTCTTTGTATGAAAGAGAAGTATTAAAAATTTAATAAATAATATTATATGTTTTTTCTTTTAAATATGGAAGGTGAACTGCGGATATCACATTATATCTGATCACCAGTTTTTGTTGAGATTTGTAAACAATTGAGTTTTAACTGTAAATGTTTAGTTAATTATGTTAAACCTTCACTGTCTTATACTTACGTGGGTGCAATTTCCTTCTTTATTTGTTGTTGTAGGTGGCATTAAAAGCTCATGAACTTTTGTATTCTACTAATAACTGTGACTAGCTGATCTCATACTCGTTTATGAATCACTTCAGTTGCAAAGTTGCATAATGTACGACATGTAGCATCCTTTAGAAATTAATACAAATTAAAATGTAAGATATAATATTTTTTTGATAAACAAAATATCAATAAAAACCACGAAAGAGACTGTGTTAGATATATAAAACTATGATATCAGTTTAATATTATGTACTTTTAAAACAAAACATTTTCTGAGATTCATTAATGTAAAATTACAGCGTAACACAATAGGCCAATAAGTTGTATTATTTTTCTAAAATCACCAGTATGACCTAAGCTATAACCTATTGTTATAAAAAAAGGTCTTACTTATAAAAGAGATTATAGATAATAGATAAGAAATAATATAAAAGGTCAAAACCAAATGCGAGTTGAAGCGCCTGTAGAATAGACAAAAACTTTTTTATTTGAAATTATTGTTTCTTGATGTCAGTGGCGTAACTACAGGGAAGCAACTGGAAGCAACGCTTTCGGGCCCCCGAATTTAGGGGGCCCCACTATAAATTTTTGTATTCATTGTATTTATTTTTAATAAATTCTCAAAAGTGGGACGAAACGTTTTTTGTTGGATTAACTTCATATTGCATATTATAAAAGATACGTAAATTTTAAATTTAAAGTACATAATATGTATGTACTTCAAATAAAATATTAAACCTATTTATAAAAGTTTTTCTAAGAAAAATATGTGTCTTAATCGAGAGTTTATATGGAAGCTATATCTAGATTTAAACCCATTTGAAAATAATTTTGTACGTTGTCTTTTGCAAATATCAGTACTGTATACACCAAATTTCATTTGAATACCTTTATTAAAAACGGAGAAACCTCATATCCGATTGTTAAGTTTATATCAGAGATACAAGAAATAGACGTCCAATTTCAATCAAACCAAATGGCTCCCGAAAAGTATGTGTGTAAAGTTTCGTTCGAAGAGTTCAAAAGCTGAGAGAGTAGTTTGAACTGAAAAAGTATATATATATTGTACTGATATATACTTAATGATATTTCCGACGTTTCCTTTAATGCGTTACGAAAATCTTGGCAAACCTTATATATCCTTTTCACATTTTTTCGTGTAAAGAGTATAAAAAGAGGGGCGTCTTAGTATGTTGGTAGGGGCCCCTTAGTTAGAATTTGCTTACAGGCCTAAAAAATGTAGTTACGCCACTGCTTGATTTCAATATGAAACACCCCATATATCAGCTACGAAATTCTTTCACCCATTGATTCAAAATTACATAGCAACAAAAAGCTTTACTTATCAGTTTCCTAGTTTAAAATATAACCCATATCACTACAGTATGTCAAAAGGAGGAAGAATTTTGGAATTTTGAAATTTTGAAGAAAAATTTTATTTAGGTGTAATCTCAAAATGTTTTATTAATATATTCTTACTTTTATATAATAGTTATATTCCTAAATATAAACGAAATAGATCTTTAGATTGCGATCGACCTTTTTCAAAGAAATATACATACTGGTATTATTTTACTATACCATTATTATTATTGTGGCACTGCGACCGTCGAGTCTATTGTGCCCCCTTCTAAGCTTAGAGTAGGTCTTTAACCCTTGTTACGTCAATAAAAAGTAGTATAGAACCTACTTTACAGAGTTTTATTGCCTCTTCCGTAAGAATATACATTCTTAGGAGCCTATTTCGTATGTGCATTAGCGCAAGACATTCTAACAGCACAATAACAGCACTCTTTATTCTCTTCACAAAACCTACAGTTTGTATCCGTAAGTATACCCAGTTTTGTAAGGTGGTGTTTTAGTCTACAGTATACAATCTCTATTATACCATTATTTTACATTATTATCACATTTAAGTACAGTACAGTGGCTGTGTGAACAATTCTCGAGTTAACGTGATCGAAGTCATATTTAAACCGTTTACCTACAATAATTATTTATTGTATAGTTATTTTTGGAACTTAAATAAACTAACAGATATTGTGAATATCTATATACTTATCCAAATACATAGTTGTACTTAAAAAATATTTTAGAAAAGAATTCAATAATTAACATTGGACTATAAATTTTTTAGGGTTTTCTAGTTCTATAAGCTTAGTTATAGTTCGAAACTCTTCATTGTCTCTCTTATATTATTGCACGTATAATATAAAGCACAACTGTCCAGACACATATAAAATCGGGGGTCAATACAAATTTTTAAATAGGTTGGAGGGCCGCAGAAATAAATACATACTTTCATAATTTTTTGAAAAATAATGAAAATATGGCGATAATGTCTAATATAATTATATTAATTCTTCATTAATTTTTCTTTTGGGCCGTGCTTTGGACAGCCATGGCATAAAGCATCAAATACTAATTTAATATATATTAGGGATTACTATATACATCTGTACTAGTAAGTTTGAAAACATAGTATTATATTTAAAAAAATTTACTTGTAGAAACGAAATCATTATCATAGCGGAAGTCACTTCCGAAAGTTGTACGATTAAAATTAAGGTTGAATAATTTTTTTTCTAACAAAGTTCTGTGACTTATTGGTTTAAAAGTATTAGAATTACAATAAATTTTAAATCAACAAATTTATCGAAATGATTGTCTCTTATAATATTATATACGTATTGTGTAAATATCTTCACTGATACTCATTCATTTATAACTTTAGTTGTGCAAATTAATTTAAGAAACTTTCCCATAAGAAATTGCCAATACTTTTTAAAATAGTCAAACACCTAAAAGTATAATTTTTCTCAAAATTGTTGTACATATAAATCTTTCAGATTTATTTATACTATATCGAAAAGTGAATGAACGAAATTATTTCTGATATAAACTGTCACTTTCTAAATTGATCGAATTAGTGACGGTCAATAAATTTCATAAACGAGAAATTTGCATTTGCACTGAAAGTGAGATTTTTTTATTTTGCAGTTAATGAAATGATTAACAATAAAGATGATCTGCTGTTACTTTCAAAATTTTCTAATGCAATAACTCAACTTTATTAATAGCACTTTATTAAAATTTATTAAAATATAATTTATTTAAATCTATGAAGTCATCGCTTGATATTTACCGATTTCTGTTCATTTTGCTATATTTGCAGATTAGCGATTTCACTTGCTGTTTTGTGGGTTTTTCGAAATCAATCAGCCAGCACCACAAAGGTAAGTTAGACGAATAAATTAATATTAATAAAAATTCACTGTAAATAATAGATGACGATTAATCACCAATAACAGAATTCCGTTGAAATGTATTTCATTAAATTACTCGAATCCAAAAAAAGTGGACGAAATCACATTAACCCTAATTTGTGTATTTAGACATGGAGAATAACCAAACATTTAACGTATTTATTTTATTTGCTAAATTTTTTATTTACTCCAGTCTCTGTTTTTATGGTTAAATGAATTTTTACAAGTTTCTCTAATTTAATGTTAATTTTTCTGTTTACATACTCGCATTAAAAAACAATCTTTTCTGTTTTGATGATTGCATACAAATTTTTGCTTCGATGGCAAATAAATCAACATATTTTGTCTTTTATTTTTCAAGATCAAGTTCGATTTTTTAAACTTAAAACCAAAGCAACGATTTCAAAATATCTTTACAATACAATATTTTTTTTTGTTTTTTTAGTTATACATATTTTTTATATTTTTTTTCTTATTACTGTTGTATTGAATGAACTTTTTTGAATTTTTGCTTTCACACTCTAAAATCGATCATACGATCTGTTGACTTGGTTGTAAGCGTTTTTGCGGTTTCGATGTCAATGGCCAGAGTCAAACTGCCGATTACAACGGGTACGGGGTATGGATTTGTGAAGTCATGAAAGGTATACAAATGCCAGCTTTGCATTACAAAGCGTGGCTTATTGATTGGAAATGTGTGGTAACATGGCTTTTAAGTGGCAACATGTAAAATATGTTAAGCTTTTGCACGATTTTGAGATATTTTTTGGGAGGTTTTTTATTTTACATCTTAAATTTTAAGTCATATTTGGAACATTTTCTTACTTTCAGAAGCTTTCAACGGTGTTTATTTCTTTGTTTATTTGAATAACAAGATTTTAAAATACTTTGTTTTTTATTTGTTTTTTTTTTTTGTATTGAATTGATTAATTTTTTATTCTTAGCCAAATGTTTCGATTCATAAAAACTTTTGTAATGTTTTCAACAAAACCACGCGCTGTTCATGTCCTTGTCTTCACTTTAATTATGACTACATTGTTATACTGAGTTCTACTGATAATTATTTTTGAGGAATTTTAATTCAGTAAGATGTGACAAAAAAATTCTAATATAAAAATATTCTAATATAAGAATATTTCAGACAGTGTCAGCATTTATATTACTATTTTATAAAATGACGTGATTCGTATATTATATATATGAACTTATTATTTCTAATCGATATTTATAGAAAAAATACAATTCTGTATTCAAGTAAAACTTAAAGAACATTTGAATGCATACATTGTGTAGAGGTTCTAAAACTTGTACTATACTATAAAGTACAATTTCTTTGCAGTACAAAAGAATTTTTCAGATATCAAATTCTTTGTCCATTGTGAACGCGTTCTATTACGAACACGTATAATTTGAACTAATCCATATGTTTTGCAAAATCCCTGCACTAACTTTAGTTCTTGTTAAAAGTTTCTTATAATTTTTTTAATGTCAATAAAATTCCAAGCACAGGTAGAATTCAGTATGACTTGTTTCTACATCTCAAACTGAAATATTCACTTCGTTATAGTTCATCATTGCAAATTTACAGAAATTGATTCATCATAGTCTCTTGTTTCCAATAATCATAATAAATATATTCATTATTATCTAACTACCCATTAATGATTGTTATTAGTACATTTTCCAAAATCAAATTATAAATTAATGTAAGGCCTTACCTATATGTATTGCTAAAAATGTACACATAAGGATTTGTTCTTGTTTATTGTTTCTATTAAACACAATATATATTTTCCCTCTACTGATCATTTATGATGTACCTAGAACATCAATATTTAAAATCCAAATGATTGATTCAAGTATAGTCTTTTGATTATTATTGAGAATTCATGCAATGGAATTTTTCAGTTGCTATTGTTTTTAATATACACACTATAAATTATCATCCTACTAACCACAAAAACTTCGATACAAACTTTTTGTATATTTTATAATTCATGGAATAAGCTATAGTTACGAGTACTATTATAATCTCATGAAAAGAGTTCACAGTTTCAAGTTCTAAAAAAATGAAATTTGTATGAGGCTAAACTATACTAAAAAACATTTATTAAATAAGGAATGATAATATACAATAACATATAATGCGATATACTTAAATATTCTAGAGCTCAAATTATATAAATTCACTACAAGCTGTATTTACTTCCATTTATATTTGGAAATACAATCATACATATACCATATCTACAGATACAATCTAAAAATATATTACTAAAATAATTAAGTAAATAGCCATTCCTTGTTGAGTAAATGCATACAACCATTAGACTCACGCAAGCAGTCAGTGCTCAACTAAGATCTTTTTTACTCACAAATGTTAAAATTATTGAAAGTCAAGATGTTGGCTAATAGTATTTCAACCAATCGAAAAAAGAAATAATGTGACAAACGTCTTTAGAAATAACTGAAACCTGACCTTTCGCCCAACTTTTTGAAGCTTGCCTTCTCCCTTAACTTCCATTCCAGACAAACTTGCTCAAACGATTATTAAAAGCATGTGCTTTATACTTGTTCCATGTTCATCTTCTGGATGTTATAAATTTTATAATAGCGATGACAAATGTATAGGTTGAAATATTATCATTACCTTTTAGATCTAATCTAGTTTAATAATAATTAAAATAATACTAAGAAAATTTTTCTTTACTTAATTAAACAGACTTTAATTAAAAAGAAAAAATATTCTCCCATAATATTAAAATACTTATTTTAAATAAAATCACATTCTCACCACAAGTATTAACACAATATCAATTTAAAAATAAATAAATAAAAGAAAAATTAATATTTTTTCGAATAAAGTAAATTAAAATACTGCATTAAAAATTTAATAAAAAATTATTTTTAATAACGCAATCGTTGCGTTTTGTTCGATACAAAAGGCAAAACCAACAGCGTAAATATGCAGAAAGTATCTTTAAGTAACCGCGATACAAGTTTATGACTAAAGGCTTAATCATAAAATGAATGACATTATTGAAAAGCACCATAATCGCTAAATTGTTTGTTTTATTTTTATTATTGCGGATACTTTTCCATAAAAATACAAAATATGAAACAATTAAAAAACCCACAAAAGAATCTTTCTGAAGTGCAGGCAGCAACCACATAAAACGTAAAAACGCATGATTCACGCGTTGTCGACCGATTCTTGGCAATTGTGTTTTCTGTGTAACCATTTAAGCCGCGGCTCAAAACCACAATTTAATATATTGACACGACTCAAGAATTGAATGAAAACTACAGAACTGCAGCTACAGAGAAGGCAGCTCAAAATGATTACTACGAAAATATTATCATGCTTCTTACGATTACGATTTGGTATGGCAGTTGGCCATAGACTTTAATAATTTAACACTTCTGTCGCCCCTTCCTTGGCTTCTTCGTCTAGCCTCTCGCTCTACTTCTACTTTAGCTTACTTCTTTTCTGCTTTTTAATCTAGGCATGACTTTAAAATTGCCACTTTTATTGGCAACTATTGCAGCATTTGACTTGCCTGTCGTTCTATGTAGACTGCAGTATTCTGTAGAACGCACTTCTGTTCTCGGGTCTTCTCTATTCATTACGGGCTCAGCAGGAATTTAATAGGCTTGACGCGCGCGTTCAGGCCTAAGCACAATTCGTTATTTATGAAGGTGACAAGCATGCAAGATACTCCAAACATTTTTAAGCCGTGCTTTTTTCAATTAATTTTTATATATTGACTCATTTGATCTTGGAGTTGCTTTAGATATGCTTAAACGTAAAAAGGATTTTATTTTTTCCTCTACTATATTTTCAGTTTTATTAAAACAGATAGCAATTCTAAACACAGCTTAAATTCCGGTGAACATTTTAATTTTGGATATTTGTTACTTTTCTTAAAATCACAGTAAAGTTACAGCTATTTTTTATACATATAAGCGCATTTGAATTTATTGGTTCTTAGTATAATCTTCCCGGAAAATTTATGTTAAGTGTAATGGCAGTTGGACATTTCGAAATTTATTTAGACTTTTTGCTAAAATTTTTACTTAATAATAAAAATATAAGAAAAGGATTTTAATTTTATATAAAAATTTTAAACTATTTTTAATATACTTAAAATTGTAAAATTTTATTAAAAGTAAAACAATAAATTTAGGTTTGAATTTATTTACTGTTTTTTTATTTAATTTCTTTATAATAAATAAAAATTTATTTTCTTGAAGTCTACTTATATCTAGCATATAGACTACTAATGTAGTTGTTATTTACATTTATTACCCACTCGACCGACTAACTTCTACTTTAGTTTGCATTATTGTTTTTTTGGAAAAAAATTTGAAGTTATTTTATTTTTCCTTAAGGCTACCTTAAAACTACGCTACAATTCTTAAATCTAGCTATATACAGTGCTTGCAATATTTACAATAATTGAACTATTCACATAATATTTAAGTATCTACACCCCACACATACCTCCAGATGCCCAAGGCAAAACCCAGAGCAAACCAAACTATTGTCCAACCTTTAGACTGTATCAGTTGTGTTGTGAGTGTTGAACCATCTGCGGTGATACACCAGCCTTTTATGGTAAAGAAATAGAACTTAAACATTTCTAACACGGTAGCAGGTCTTTCTCAGGAAGGTTTTAAAAGTGCTAAATAAGAGCATAAATATTTTAGCAAATTGCAAAAAAATAATCAAAACTGTTGCTCCTGTTTTAAAAAATTATATGCCAGATCGAGTAATATTTTCTTAAAGTTTAGAGTGTTTTAATAAAATATTTTGCATGTATGGTACTCTTTCTATAAAATGTAGACATTTAAATAGATTTTTTATATACTTGAAATATTTACATATCGTAACCATATCTACGAGTTCAGAACACACTTTATAAACTAACAGCAAAATTTTTGCAGGTCACAATGAATACTTCCATATATGCTCAAATTTTTTAATAGATCTTACTTCCCACTGAAAAATTATTGAAAGTATAACTTATTGCCATGACTTTTGTTTCTTGGTTTCCTTGCTAAGGTAATCGTTGGTGATAAGTTGCAGTAAGTATCTACTTATTAAGTGAATATTAAATAAAATCAAAAGAATTGGTAGTTAATATCTAGTTATATATATCTATATATTACATTATGTTATTTTGATGTAGTGGCTCAAGGACACTAAATATGGTAATCTGCGTTATACAATTCTTTGATATGGTGGTTTCAGTAACCCTTTAGTGGATATGATATTGTGGATTTTAAAGTATCTCTCTCATTATTTTAATATCAGTAATAAACCCTATAATTCGCTTTGAAGCACATAATTAGTGATTTATTTCCCGTTTAGAATAACTTTTATATATCTACCTTGATTTATTTAAATGTAGAGAAAATATTACTTGTTAAATAAATAGTTACTATGTTATATCAACACATATCTGTACTTATAACTATATCAAATTTAACTACTATTTTTGGTTAACATAAAATATCTGATGTTAACTATATAACAGTCATGTGTTATATCATTATTTATATATACAATATTATTTATTTCAAGCTTTATTATTGAAATCTTTGAACCGAGTTGAGGTTGCCCTTTATTGTTGGCACACTTTGTCAATATTCTTCGTTCCATTATTTTTTGATATTTTCTGAAGTCTTTATAGTTTTCATATCTGTAATGAAATCTGTTAATTTTTTTTCTCGTCTCATGCATTCAAACTTTACAAATTAATTCCTAGTTTTTTCTGGTCTTGGCTTGGCTAAATGACTTCGTATTTTTTTGCTGGTATCTTGTGAACGTTGCTCCATTGTTGCCCCTATGAATGATAAACATCTTAAGCATCAAAAAATTGCAAAATTGTAAATTAACAAAATAAAATATTATTACTGCTGCTATTTTTGTTACCTCAAAATTAACTTGTTTGTTGCTGTTCAAAAATCCAAAAGGACTTCGATCTTCCTATGACTACACGTATGCTTGATTAATTGTTGGAGTCCACAACTCCAGATGATTGGAGTTGGAGATTTTAGTGCGAGTGAGTGAGTGAATGAGTGTCTTGCAATTTGTAGTTTTTGCTTGTAATTTGACTTTTACACAAACGATTACAGGCAATTTTTTGTAGACATAATTTTAACAATGGCACCGACAAACAACACGAGAGCAAAAAAACAGCGCCAAAATGTCAATAATTTGACATTTCAGCAATGATTAAATATTGCCGCAATGACAATTGCTAATTTTTTGCTAGCGTTCGTTACACGCACGTACGAATTGTGCTGCAAATGCAATTAATAGGCGAGTGCAATGCACTTTTTACGTTGCGTTTAGTCGTACGTCGGTCACCCATGGCCCCAGCCAGCGTTCGCCAGTGAACGTCTCCACTGCAATGCATTGACCAGCATGAAATTGACAATTGACAATATTCGCTTTACGTACGCAATGACAAAGCCAGTGATGATTGTGCCTCAATGGACAGCAAATGCAGTTATACTCATGCAAGTCCACATGCACGTACCGCTGAATGCAATTTTTCTCGTCACGCACCGCCTTAACGATCGCATTTAAAATGCGTGTGCAGTTTTATTTAATTTTTTTATTTACTTTTTAATTTAATTTAATTTTATTTACATTTATACATTTTTTTTTTCAATTTTTTCATAATTTAAAACTTTTATATTTTCTATACGAGCACTTAGTGTCTGTAAAAGGTTAATATAAATGCGCAACGCGGCACGACGTATTAGAAAAACGCATACAAATCAGTTGGTTTCCTTCACTCCAGAGTAGATAAATTCTAGTTAAAAATCAATTGTTCTTTGAAATCGTAAATATTTTTAAATTGTTTGTGTTGACGTGACAATCACGGAAACGTAAAAAGTCTATAAAATTAGAACTTTGAAGCCATCACATTCGCTGCATGAGTGTAGGTGTGCAAGTACTCAACACAGATCTTGCCTCAAAACAAGCTATGAACCACGTGCAAGATTAACTATATACCTATTTGCTGTGTTAACTGATCGCGTTCTAAGTCAGATATTCTCAAGCACTTGGAGCGGATTAAAGGAAACTAGACCAATGAAATGAATTAAATCCATTTTGTCACTGTTACAGCTGTTTAATTTACAATTCCGAACTTTTATCGAAACGTTAATCTTGATGATCAAAGACTTTGCCGTTTGTTTCTCTTTCCGCATGCGCTACAGTTTACGAACGGCAATTTTAGTTTTCTGGAAACTGACTTAAACAGATACAATGTACGATTTTTTTTATACCATTCATAAAAGAAAAGAATTACTTAAAATAAATGAATATTAAACATCGTTTACGCCTGTATATCTAATTAAAAATCTGCATAGAAAAGCGTATGTAAAAATACTGTGACTAGAAAGAGTATCCAGTTTATCTAAGCATCAGTGAGTACATTAACAATTTTAGGTTAACATCCATTAATGCAATCATTTGTCCATTGTCCATTACAAGGCCAGATGCTTAGTCGACTTTCTTTTAAATCGAATGAAAATATCTTGTAAGGCTGTTAGCGCTGAAATTTTTGTGACTAGAAACTAATCTTTTAACTTAATTTAATATAATTTAATTTTTTTTTTTTGTAATTTAATTTCTTGTGACGTAACTATTTATTATTTGAAGAAATTTGGTAAGGCTACTTAATTACTTAGTTAGCCATTACAGGCATTAATTGTCCATGGCTGCGTCGAGTAGCCCTCGCTAGCCAGTCCGAGGGCTACTTGCTTGCTATCGCCAGTTGGTAGTACTGAACGACCCAAAATCGTTGGTCACGTGGTTCTTCCTACGAAGATGCGGACCTCCTTTACCGCGTTTTCAATCTGTAAGTACCGATTCTAACACCTTTTTAGTCGTAATTTTCGTTTGTCGATGTTCCACTACTCTATACCATAAGTATAGATCGGTTTAAAGGCAGCTGAGTATAGCACCAATTTACTGTTAATGAAGAGTTGTAAATTTGCGACGAATTTACTGTTAATGGAGAGTTGTAATTAATATATGGGTTGATTTTTAATTTTTGTCTATCAATTTATTAATTTTATCTACTCTATAAAGTTTCAGGAAAGCCGGTTTTAAAACTTTTTTTTTTGTTCTACGAAAATAGTTATGTCAATACCGAAATTTGCAGAAATAACTTTCTCAGTAATTAGTAAATCATACAGTAGATAAAGAATGGGGCCAATAACACTACCCTAAGCGATCAACTGAGCGTGCAAATAGTTTATTTTAAAGATAGAGTTTGATCAGAACAGAAAAAATCAGTTGGCAGAAAAAATAGTTTTTTTTTCATTTTAAAGAATATATAATCGTGCAATACGCGAGATATACATATCTAAACCTAAACATATTTTATTAAATATTTTTTATATTATTACTTAATGTGAGATATACATACTAAACTAAATTTATAATATTATAGTTCTCCAAGTATTTCTTTTTACTCCACAGTGTCTAGAACTGTCTGTAGCAGCAAACACATTTTAATCTTTAGACTGGCTTTTTTTTTGTTCTTCCACCCGCTGTTGCCCTACATTTATAAAGAAAGTCTGAAAGCACCGCCGTTTGTGTTTCTGAGTTCAATAGACGATTAACTAAAAAACAAAAACAGAATGAAAAAAAGAACAGAATGGAAGATTTTATTGAATTATTCTAACTTCAACAGAAGAACTGAAAAAACAACAAAAACAACATTAACAATCAAGCACAAATATGCTTTTATTTAGTGTCATTATGTTTTTTGACTTCCAACAAGTTGAGACGGTGCGACTTCAATTATGCCACCGCAGAACGTATACCAACTAAAGCCAGTACCGGCGCCGTCCCATATGCCACTTACTTTACTGATTGCAAGTTAAACTTCATTTTTTCACTATTCGGTCGCTCACTAGTTGATCGCTCAAAAGTCAGCTAATATGTCATTTGGCTTTTGTGATAATAACTTTTTTAAAAGTGGTCATAATTTATATGCTGGCATTTCCCCTCACAATAAAACCCCGAAAGCCATAAAAAATAAATGATATAAAAATATTAACACTGATTAAAGAGATGTAAAAAGAAAACCGGCAAATATAATTAATTGACCTATCAATATCGCATAATAACAATCTTCCCCACACCGTCTGCTGTATGCATGCACGCGTTCTTGCATGTATGCACGCACGCATGCACTTCTTACTGCAATCAAATTGACATATGCAAACGCACACATCGTGACACGCATTGCGTATTTTTTTTTTTGTTTTAAGTTTTTATTTATTTTTTTTTTTTCTATAAAATTTTTAATTTTCCATTTAGTCGTAGTTTGTGGTGCTCAATCCTCAAAGCGTCTTATCAGTTTGATTTGTAGCAGCAGCACTGCAGCACTGCACATTGGTAGGAGAGGTGCCGATATTGTCACTATACATCTGTGTCATTGCTTTAGTGTGCTTACCTATCTATCTTTTAAAGCTTACAATATTTATTAGCTTTTATCGTGCAGATATATTTTCTGTTTCTTCACGTTATTTTTGGCCAATTTCAGTGGTCCCATCCGCAGCGTGTGCAGCATTTGTAATTGATAAGCCAACTCGTTGTGAGTATGCAAAGTTATGTCATCGTCGCATTAATATTCACTAGTCATTCTCCACTTGCACTGCATTCGATGTGGAGTCTTTCATGTATCTTACATCGAAATATATTGTCTGAAGAGCAAATGTCATGTTAGACCTTGAACTTTATATGCAGCCTCATCATCTTGTCTATTTTATGCGGGTATCTAAGTGCATTTTATTGTTTTTACTAATGACATTTATGTTGTTTTCCTTCACGAATTTGTGTTCAGTACTAAACCACAGCGTGGGAAACTATGACTGCCTGCAGTGGTCTTAAAGTGATATAATATTTTTCAAAAGGGATAAGTAAAATCCACTGATAGTCAACTTAAAGCAAATTGTTATTGAAGTCATAAAAAACTGAAATATATGTAGAGGAATAAAATATATAAACTTTGAAAATTATATTGAAAATATTTGTTTAAACATTTTTATAGTTAGAAAATGAGATTGTTACGTCTTGAGATTGTTAAAAGTATTTTAGAAATTTTGGTTGTTCTGAATTAGTTGTTGAATTTTGATAAAATTTGGTTGAGGAACAGAGAAATGAAAATTAAAAATTCTTATTCTTATGCTTATAAATTCTTATAAGTTAAAATCAAAACTTAGAACATTTTTTATATTTTTTTCCAAAGATGAAGTTTTACTATTTTTGTTTTTGTAATCACCCTCAGAAATCAGCTTGTGTACTTCCTTTTAGACGTATTGAACGACACTTCATTATTGAGCTGGAGTAGTGGCTGCCGGACGTATACCCGGCCGTTCTTGAAACTGCCGAAGTTGTACTCATCTACTGTACTATATGATATTAACTGCTTGTTTAAATGGTAATTCGAATAAAATAGTTACATATCCTCAACCATGTGTATATATCTCCCCTTAAATATGATCATAAGATATATTAATACTTCAGTATCGTTTGAGACTACTGTTTCTTATGTGGGCCCAACACGAACCAGAATTAAAGAAGACAATTTGGAAGAAGAGAACTTGACTTGTACGGTAAATTTCGTTATTATTAGCCACTCTTGTTTTAGAAATAGTGTTTTTCTTATGGAATATCTAACATTTAATTATTTATAAAAATAGTTATAAGATATATTTGATCCTGCTGACTTTGAACAATCAGAAAATGTGTCGTTTGTTTAACCAACGCCTTCTTTTACTGTAAAGCATAGTGCTTTTGGAAAGTCTTACATATGGCATACCATAAAGAAAGAAAAAAATACTTTTTTAAATCCTTTATACGGCAACTCAATTAGCTTACTCGCCTAAGTACAAGAAGAATCTTAACATCACCATAATAACCTATTACTAAGCCCAACTTTTCAACTCTGCGCGCTGTTTACTATTGCATTTTGTTCTCTTACAATTATGTTAACCTTTCTGCTATAAAATTTTCTACAACTCTGCTACTCTATACAACCTGAAACAGTAGTGTACATCTTTTCGTAATAAATCATAACATTCATATCATACGTCTTACAAGTCTGCCCAAAAATAACATAAATTTCTTAAATCAACCTAAAGGCAACAAAACACTTCGCAATGAGTCCAAAAAGAAAATATCACGAAAAAAAAATAAGACGAATTAATATCTCATCGAAGGCTAAATAAATGTAGGCGTAGATAAAAACGCCTTATATGCACTACTAAAACCACTACAGACGATCGACGTGCATTTGCAAAAACTGTACTAAAAATAATCCAATTATGTTGCAGCAACATGTCGAAGTTGCCACAAAATATGAATTATGAATCATCAAGCAACAAATAATATCCAAATCGTAAATTAAAAGCCAAGGCACAAACTAGCGAAAGTGTGTTAAATATGCAGTGAAGCGTTAAGAATAATAGATTTATTTCCAGCCGTAAGAAAAATATAACAGAAATTTGTGTATGCAAAAAAAAAAAATTTAAGAGCGATACAAAAGTAAATTTAAAAAGACTGAAGTGCTGCTTGAAAGCACTTTTACTCGCTACTTTTGGTGATGAATGCAGTTCACAACAATAACAGCAACATTGAACTATGGGCAACGGAATTTCGAGTACCTGCAAAATGTGAAAATCCTTCAGGTTACACACATGTCTCAGCACTTCTGAGTGTAATTGCACTATCGCACAACTCATAAATTGCATTTCGCTGATAAATAATGCATAGTAGAGTAGTAAAAGCGTGTTGCATGCGGTTAATTTGTGGCAAGTTAGGCGTACTCATACAGTGTTGATTGACGATTGACATGATTGATACCGTTGCATGCAGTTAAAAACATAATTCAAACAAATAAATGCTATTGTCTTTTATGACCCGCAAAACACATTTAAATTAATAAAAATTGCACTGTTGAAAAGTATGCAGAAATCATCGGTAAATACCACATTGATCAGATTCAAAAGAGTTAAAATGTTTATTCGGTAAAAATGTCAAAGTCTAACAATGCAACTAAGTTATAAATGCAGCACTTAACTGCAATTAACTGAGCTAAAAACTAGAAGCTTAGTTTATTTTATTTGCACATTTGACAGTTGGTGTCAGTCCAAGTAGTGAGGAAACTCAATTAAACAAAAACACTTGTCGAAGTGCAGATATGCAAACTGCAGCTCATGACAAACCTCAAATTTAAGTTGAAATTATAAAAACCAACACTTTTTTAATGAAGTATTAATTTTTTTGTTTTTTCTTGCTTGTAACAACTTGCCATCAAATCGCGTCAGAATACAACAAGAAACACTACAAGTCAAAAAAAAATCACAATAAAAAATTATTAGCTTAGGTGCCTGAGAAGGTGTAACTTTTAAGCTTATTTACTGCACAAATTGAGTGAATGAAGCTTAAATTACATTGCCGCTCATATAACTGCAACAATTACCAGCAACACAAGCGTCTAGTAACTGCAGGTGCTGCAGCAACAAGTTCCCAAAGATGCCGTAAGAAAATAATCACAATAATAAAATATAATAATTGTGTTTGACAGTTGCTGAGCTACTTTAATAGCAAACAGTCTTACTTTGTGGCAATAAAAAAATATTCTCTGCAAATCCTTTTAACTATCTGAGTTGAATAAAAAAAAGTAATGATTATAAAATACACATAGGTATTATATATATATATACAATATACAAGTATAGCGATTATTACTTTAAAGTAAAGCTTTCTATATAGTTCAGATATATTTTATTAAGTGACTTAGGTCATCCAGTTTCACTACTGGCAATAAAAAAATGTTCTCTGCAAATCCTTTTAACTATCTGAGTTGAATAAAAAAAAGTAATGATTATAAAATACACATAGGTATTATATATATATATACAATATACAAGTATAGCGATTATTACCTTAAAGTAAAGCTTTCTATATAGTTCAGATATATTTTATTAAGTGGCTTAGGTCATCCAGTTTCACTATTTCATATGTTCTGTTTTAATTTCGTCTTAATTCGTTATCATTTCATGAACCCATTTTTCCGATAGAAGATAAACTTGACGTAACTTTGGCGCTATTTCAATAATACAAACGCTGTTCCCATTATGGAAAAAAACTCGTTATAGGAGACTTACAACTCAAAGATGCATAAAGAATGATGCATCATTGCCTAAAGACATAATGATTATTTTGGTATCTTCTGATATGAAAGAAGTTTAAACAATTTTGCTGCCAGTAGTAATATTGTTGTTAGTACTGATAGATTACTAACAACATGGATATGCTATTAAACATGCTGATAATAGTAACATTGTGGTTAGTACTACTGGATTACTAACAACATTGATATGCTATTAGATATGCTGATATCGAAATGACTGCTAATATCGAAATCTCAAATTAACTTGACCATTAACTCGATACCAGAACTTTTTCTAATAATAATCTTGTTAATATTGCCGATTAGCTAATTGATAACATTATCAATGCATATGTGTCAGTTCTGTACTTTAGCAAGGACATATAACAGATTAAATGATATTTAATACACTAAAAATTGGTAAAAATAAATTATTTAAATAAACTGCTCAGATTTTTCTTAAAGATTTTGTACCTTAGTAAATATTAAAAGAAGAGAGAGAGAATCCGCTTATATGGTTTTCTCATATCTTAAACCAAAAAATCATATCCCGTTTTTATGCTATATAAATCTGAAGCACCTTATATGCATAGAATTATAGAACTCAATAGATTTCAATAATTTGACTTATTTAAAGTTACAAATAAATATCTCTTTCACCACTTCCTACATATATTTTCGTGCATTCGAACAATCCTTATTAATATTTTCAAATTAGATTTAAGTAGTCTTAGTTTAAAGATTAATATATTTATTATAGTTTTTCGGTATCGCTCATTAGATGGCCAGCGTTTCAATTTTTCATAGCTCTCTTTCTCGGTTTTAAAAATAACTGTTGTATAAAGCTTTATCAATATAAATAATTTATAAATAAATTAAATGGTTAATTTATTCATACATTTATACAAAAATACTAACTACAAGTCTCCTACACCCAACAATAGCTCATATCTAAAAGACATTGAGAATATTTATAACAATTTTTTTCACAACAAAATAAAATAAAATAAAAAAAAAAGAATAATTATTTTACTTGCTGTTGTGGCTTTTACAAGATGTTTTTGTTGGCAGACCCAATGGCGTCATTTTATGTAAATTCAGAAAAGTATTTTGTTACCAAACACAAAGACTTACATTGTTTTGCTCCACTGTGCATGTCATATTCACCACATTTGCAACTTACAATGTTGTTTTACAAAATCCATTAAAACTTTCAGTTTTAATAATTTTAATATTTAATAATAATTTTCAAATAAAAAAAAAAAAAATACGAAAATTTTTCTCTTGGGCGACACATGTTTACGTGCGAAATATGCGCAACATCTGCTGCAGATCATTGGTACATGTTTTCGCCACTACTGTAGTTTTTCTATTACGATTGTACGATTGTGCGATTGTTGGTGCCAACAGCAGCTACTGTTGTAATGTTGCTGCTTAAATAGCAAATTGCGTTATTTTGTTAGCCAATTTTCTCAGTGTTCAGTGTTGCTGGCATCAGCGTTTGTGCGGACTGCGCGTTGGAGTCATTTTAAAATTTTCTCATAGTTTTCAGTTTCCGTTGAAATGTTGATTATATTTAATTGACACGATAGAAGCTGTTTTAAGCTCATTTCATTTCGTTCGTAGTCGATGACAAATATTAGCCATTTAATGTCTCCCCTTATAAGGAACGTCAAACAGCGACATTTCACACGCACTGTTTACAATAACAAAAAGAGAAAAAAAGCTAAAAAAATGCAAACATTAATTTGACGCATTTTCACTACTTGCTGATTTACTTGATGAATAATGAGAAAAATATGCAGTCCCTTTTTGTTTAGTTATATATGTATCTTAAAGACATATACATATTAAAATCATTTTTTATTTTTTTTAATTTTTTTTATAAGAATACTAAATTTATTTAACAGACGTAGGATTATTATTTCGTTAAGATAATGATTCATGAGAAGTTAACAATTAATCACTTCTACATTTTCTGGCTTGATTTCTCCTATAAGACTTCGAAAACAAAATATGTATATATTATATTATATTGGTTTCTTTCTTTTTAAAAGAATACATTTATTACATGTTAAGTCAAAATAATAAGCACAAATCAGACGGAGACTCTTTACGCACAGAAGTATTTCGAACCAAAGTGACTTTTGGAAAATTTTCAATACAATCAATATATCCTTTCTCTTCCTTGACATCATAATGGCAAGAAATTGGTGCAATCGGGAAAAATCTTTTTAGTTTAGAGCTAATGATTTATAAAATGAAAATCAAAATCAAATTTTTAAAAAAAGTTTACTGCACATTTGTTCATTTGCAATGAATAACAACACATTATACGCAAAAGGTGTCTTGCAATTCCTTGCAATCTTGCTATACCTAAACCCATGTATGTGGGCTATGCTTGCAACTAAACAAAAAGGAGAAAAAACAGCTGTTTTGATATTGCTTTTCATGTGGATATGGTAAACTTCAATTTTGATGTTGCAAATCTGCAACAGAAATCGTACTCTTGCAATTTTAGTATAACATTCTTGTATTTCGTGCACTTTGCAAGATAGAGTGATTACCTCTCATATAAAAGAATGAAAGTAATAGAACTGCAGTGAAACCTCTATTAACAAGGCAGTATAATAAAACAATATAAACAGTCATCAGTTTTCACTTAACTAAGCTTTCACAGTACTGTAATAATTCAAATCATTGCCAAAGATATGTCCCGAACATGATATCTATTGTTGTAACATTTAAAAAAGTCTCCTAATCCAAACTTTTATGTTATTAATAAACTTTTTCAATATCATTTTCTTAAAACTTCCAAACCAGATAAAGAATAATATATCAGATATAAGATACCAGTAAATTTCATATTTGAAGACCGATGGTTAGCAAATATATTGTATATGAAATCTATATATCTTAGTTTATATATACTCGTATTTATGTTAAAATGCTTTCTAGAAGAATAAGGGCTTTGGCTAGAATGATCGAAAATTTTACAAAAACACCATCAATCTTTTAAAGCTAAATATAAAAACTTTTATGACATTAGACAAAAACATATTTAAAATAGTGAAGTAGTATAAAACTTAAGCTTGAAAAACCCTTTTTAAGATATTGAGAATTTCTTAACTAAAAAAACTTCTCAGTCGTACTTTTCAGTATCTCTGTTAGCATTGAAAATGAGTCTCCTTCTTCTACATGAATTCTATGGTTTTATAAACTATAAACTATATAATTTACAATTTATAAATATCACTCCTGAAAACCTGAATATGCTACTTTTTTATACATTATTGTGTTAATTAAATATACAAATCTAAACCACAGTGTTTACGTGTTGCATGTTTCTGGGTTACTATGTATCATACCTGCGTTGTATTCCAAATCATCAATTAATATCGTACATTGAATTTTTCATTGACATATATATGCATATCCATAGCCATATATATAAGCAACATATATTGTATAATAAAAATATATAAAACAAATATCCAGCATATATAAATATGTTTACAGAATAATGGGTCATCGTAATCATTAGCTCAGGACAAACAGTTACATTATCTCAAGCATGTTGATTGGAATTATATATTTATAAAAAAAAGAAAGAAAAAAATTTAATAGATAACATAACTGCATTGAAGAGTAGAAATAATTATCAGTTTCAGTTTATGGTTTTTTTTTACTTGATTCAAAACTAATCAATGCATTTCTTATGAATATTTTTAAATGAAAACATAAACTAATTGAAAAAAAGTTGAAAGAACTGGAATATTGATAATTTTTAACCTAGTGCATGATTGACCAGATTACGTGCTTCGAAATGGTTCACTATAAAAATTTTATTCACTTCATTTTTATAGCAAATCAATTATTTTAAAGTAATAAAAAAATTTAATATAAATTAAATTACAGACATAAACTAAATATCAACTTCAGTCTTTATAGTGTAAAATTGAAGACACTTCAAAAGTTTATTCGATTACGATTACGAGTGCGTACAAAAAGTAAACAAACTAATTTAAAATGACACTGACAGTTGCCAATTGAGAATCGTAGTCGAAAGTGCAGTCGAAGTAGAAAAAAACAAATAAAAATAAATAATTTTAAATTTGAAAATGAGAACAAATTGTGAATATATTCATTTGCTAAGACAAAAAATGGGGTTCTATTATTTAGTTATTAAGGAGCACTGAAAGTTCATTGAACTTGAACATTTACTTATAGTATGTATCGTTAGTTTTTGCATGGAGTTAAGTACACCCGAAGAAGAAGTATGGATTGTACATTTATACGAATATGAAATATTTTTACTAAAAATATTAAAATATTTCATCCAAAATCCGATATAATTTCTAAAATGTTCTTTATTTCTTATATATTTTTTAATATGTCTGTATATTTGTTTTGTTTTAAAAATTTTTTCTTGTAAGTAATCACATCCCATTTTAATTAAAAACAAATTTAAAAAAACTATTGTTAGGACCATCATATCAACATTGGCTGTTACCAATGTTTTACTTTTCTTCAACTCTGGTCGGTTTAATAATTATTTTAAATTCAAATATATATCAAAAACAATCTAATCCATAATTTTTTTCAAAATATAAGTTGATTATCCGCATCTGTGCTATATGCAGATTATACAATATTATATAGTTTATTATTATATTATACAGATTATTATATTACACAGTTTTATATATTTGTTATCTCTATCTATCTGTCTGAATTTAATGTAACATCAAAAAACTTCTCTGTAGATTCAAGCTTTATCTTTATCTTATCTAAATCTTCTTTATCTTTGTCATGCGAAATCATTATAACTGTCATGCTATCTCATTATTTTAATTAAAGCCCTTTGACAAATTAAACATATACTTTTCACACCATTTGTATAAGTCTTGACTTCCATTATTATTGAAACAATTTCATCCACCCAATTGATAATTTGGA
>NC_051847.1:173628045-173637524 GCF_002237135.1 Teleopsis dalmanni
ATACTTATTGAAGAAAAAATAACATACTTATTGAAGAATGGAATAGAAGGTATATTAATAGGATAAACAATTTGGTTAATAACAGAGGAAGTAAGAAGTCAAGATGACTGATACTTCAATATTTTTCTTAAGCATACTTAATAGTCTTTTGAAATTATTCTTAGTTCATACAGATTTAAACTCTGGGTATAATAATAAAAAAAAACAATTGTATTGCATGGAGCATATCATCTTTAAATATATATATTTATTCACAGATGCCTTTAAGACATATAAATTTATCGTAAAATTTTTATTGTGAAAAATTGAATAAGCCAGTATATAGAAAAAAATTTAACCTCCAATTTTTAAAACAATCAGATCTAATGCTCTGTTGAATCAGTCTGGTTATTTTTGCTAGTTGTTTCAGCTGATAAAATAGTCTCATTTTCGTCATCACATGAAGATCCCAAATAATATTCAGTTGAAACGGTAGAATCAGTTTCATTACTGACTGCACCTACTGTCTCTGCATAGTTCCTTTCACATTCTTCATCCGCTCTTCTATTCATCCGCCCAGTGAACACATCATTGGCACCATCTTTCTCAGTGCCTTTTTTTGGGGTATCAGTGTTAGTTATAAACTTAATAAAATATGCACGGTCAAGCAACTTCTCGTTTTCCTCTGCTTCAAGCTTAAACCAGTCATGCTCAGGAGCATCATCCACACCATTTTCATAACCAATAGATTTGCGATCACAGCCATAATGATCAGTAATGTTACTTTCTACTACGTTTCTGTATTGGTTTAGTTGAGCTCGCTAAAATATTTTATGAAAAATTACAAAATATTGATTTGGATTTATTTTGACATTTGAAAACTAAAAACAAACAATACTAAAATAAAATAACTTACGGCTGAAGTCAAGAGAGAGAAACCTTCCAAATTTTCATTAGATCCATTACGACCATTACGACCAATACGATCAGTACGACCAGTACGATCAGTACGACCAATATGATCAGTACGACCAGTACGTGGGAAAGGCATTTTAAAAACTTATGTAGTCTTAAACCAAATTAACCAAATAAAAACGCAATAGGTGCTCAATCAGCCCTCATCGTCTGGAAGATTTCTAGAACAGGTACTTAACTGTAAATATTTAATATTAATTATTTAATTCTTTTCTTTTTTGAAAATTAATGCTATTTACATGCAAGTCAAGTCTACTGTAAAGCAATTATAATAAAGTTTTACTTTTGACGTTTATTTTCACAACAAAATTTGGAACTGATTGTAAAGAAAATAACTTTTAAATGTTTTGAAATACACAAATCATTTTTAAGTTAATTTAAATAATTCATGACATTCTATGTTTTTTTTAACTGCTACCAATAAACTGAAACTGGTAGAAGTGTAAGAGAAAAATAGTCTAACAGATAGAAGATTTATAATCAAACGAAAACAGTTATCATTGTATTCCACGGAGAATAACAGATTGTTATTGGCTACGAGTATTTTTGATTTTTCACATCGAATACGTACCTTGGTTATTCTACACCAGCACTGTCCAAAGCATGACCCACGGACCACATACAACTCGCGGATAATATATCCGCGACATATTGCTAATCTAATACAATACCCAAATTTTTCCTTAATTTTGGTGGAATTATATTATTTTAAATTAGTGGTATCCCAAAAAAATGAATTCAAGTGAATAAATTAATAACGTACGTACTTGTTTCTACGGCCCTCCAATCTACATAGTGACATATAGTCCTCCAAAAATTTCTGTAAATTTTCAATTGTAATAGGCCTATGACAAATTTATGTAATTTACTTTTTTTTTGATATCACGATCAGTAGTCAGCTGACGGTAAGTGGTCACGCTCATAGTGTGCAGCTAATTTTTTATATCCTCATACCACTGTTTTTCTGAAAGAGACATTCTCTTCTCTCCAATAATGCACGTCTCCAATTTTGTTTTAATATTTACTTTTTATTTTTATTTTTTTTTTATTTGTAATCAGTCTTTGAAGTAATAAATCTCGCAAAATAAAATAATTTGGTCACATTCTTAACCATCGCAACCATCGTTTTAAGTAATCTCGCAAAATTGAATATTGAAGAACTTGTAAAAACTGTACTGACGTAATATACTTGTAAAAATTTCATTGCAAAATCTTGGCTCTCAATATTGTAATAGCATTATAGAAACCTTTTAAAAAGATAAATATTGAGAGTAATTTCATTAAAGTTGACACAAAAATGAGGTACAATGCAGTCCAACAAATGGTACTCTCAGATTTGCTTTTTGGTTTAAAATTATTTGATATAGAAAAGTAAAAAACTATACCATATAATAGTATCATTTCTTTTGTTGAATCAATCCTTTGGCAATACGAATTCAAAAAAAATTATATCGTTTGAATGACACCCTGAAATCTTTCTAAATAGAACAAATTATTTTAGTTGTTTCCATGACATCATATTTGTTTTATTATATTTATATTTACACGGAAAGTGACAAGTCCTATAACTAGTCCTGTGCAACTTCTACACAGTATTGAAGTATTGATGCAATGACACAATTCTCCTTTAGTACTCCAATAACTACACGAATTACAGATTTGCTGAAACCCAAAATAGCTTTCGTTATACTCCTGTGTAATCTATGTCCTAAGATTGTAATATCGTCGCAGTCTTCGCGATTTAAACCACTAAGTTAAAAAATTATTCGTGAGTAATAAATTCAAATTATATTTTTCATTATAAATTTCGCAATAATCAGCGATACATTCAATTAATGTAATCAGATATATACTTTGTTGTTGTAGTTTATTACTGTTTAAACCTTTCTATTTGAATAAATATATTCTTCCTTGATTAATTTTATGGACCTATTTCAACCATAGACATCTAGTTTCTTAGGGCTTCGTATCTTTTAAACTTCATTTAACAAAAAGACTCTTAAAATTTTAAATTGTTTAATTAATGGAAAATACTACAATTTTTTTAGATTTTTATCTTCGTAACATATGTAACGCTGTTGTACGGACGAGTGATTTTCACTCACTTAAAGTATCCCAAAACAAAACCTCCTATTTTATAAATGTTTTTCATTTTGTGAAATCCATTAATTATTCTTTTTGTATCAAAAAATTTCCTTCTAAGTTAACACAACCATGACCCTTCGACTCCCGCTAATTGCTGCTGAAGATTTACAAAGAAACAAAAAATGATTGAAAGAGACTGAAAAACATATTGAATGGAATAGAAGAGGTCTTCCATTGCCATATTGTAAAGCTTATAAAAATAAATCAACATCCGTTGTTATGCTAAACATTCAAAGCCCTTGCGCGGTGTTCCCAGCGTTAAGTAAACATTTTACATTTTCCCAAGCTAAGCACGTACATGAGCCCTTCGTGCGCATTAATACCTCAATAAATGCCATATTTGCTTTATTCCGACTGACTGTAGGTATTTCTGCTACAATTTAGAAAACATTAAAAGTGTTAACTTGTTATTTAAGCCTTACCATCGCTTCCTTACTCCTCTCACACACCAAAGCCATTCATTGTAACTCAGAACTTTTTCATTGCTGCTAAGCTATTCTCAAAGCGCTTTCTGACGATTAATAACCTATTCTTCTGTAAGCTCTTTCGGCGTTACTTGTACTGCGCTGAGCGTGACTTTGTGTTTCTTTCACATCACGTCACATCCACACAAGTAAATTCCTGCTGATATACGAGTAGTATTGGCCTCTGACTAGAATAACACATATATTTTCTGTTTTGTTCCAATGTTCCTGACTTCTCTATTATTTTACTATTTTTGAAGATTATTTTTTCTTTCTTTTTTTTCATGCCAGGCTATTTATTATTTGCTTTGGCGTTAGTTTATTTATTATTTGTGCCGGGTGAAGTCATTGCGTTGGTGGTTCTTCCATATGCAAACACACACAAAAAATGCATTTCCTTTTAGAGATCGCGTTAGTTGGTCGGTTGTGCGGGTTCTATTGGCAATGCCAGTGCTGCCATATGTTGCAGATGAAGTTGTTCGTTCTCCAAAGATACACCGCAAACATTGCATTACCGCATATTTCACTTAGTTTTATGCGGCCTATCTAGGCAATAGACTACGCAGCAGTTGCATGGATATGCCGTTTGCGTTTTCACGTATGCCCGAGTATGAGTATTATGTGTACCACAAAAGCTGGTAGAGCTGATAATTATAATGACGTTGTACTGTTGATGGCTTTACTTCGGTTGTTAATGACGATAATGCTGGTGATGTATTAGCTGCTGCAAAGAAGGTTAACGACTTTAAGTCAATAAACTACAAAATGGTTCTGTTTGTCATTTATTGTCTGACTATTTAAGGAAAACAGCTGATAAATATACAACTCGCTCAACTAAAATATTTGTGAAAGGGAAAAATAGTCTTTTGTTATGCGGCGACAATTTCATTAACAGGAAATGCTAATTATGTAAATAATTACATTTTGATAGAGGAAATTCTTATAAAATATTTATAATACCCGTAGTTTACTACTAGGGTAGCACAAACAATGGAAAACAATAAAATTTCATTTTCATTAAAAAAAAAAGGGTGTTATAAAAAAATATAGACTTTTAATGACGAAGAACGTCGTTGCAATAGTGCAGTAAAACCTGTGACAAAAAGGTTTATGGTAGGTTTGGTAATTAAAAAAGATATTGAAAAACCAAAGTAATAAAAGAGGAAAACTGAAATAAAAATTCATTATGATGTAATCTATTACAAATGTATTTGTGATACATTAAAAATAGAAAAATAAAAATGTGCTAAAGAGACTGAGTTAAATAAAAATAAATTTAATTATTTCGGCATTAGTCACTTCGAAGTTATATACATTTAAAAAACCATTAAATCGTAATTCTAACTTATATGTATTTAGTAATTCTACTTAATTGAGGTACTAAATATAATGTATTGATTGCCTCATCATTTTTATACTTTGTTGCTATATATTTTCAAAGATGTTAAAACCTTAAAAAAACTGTGATTGTTAGAATGATTTTTGTTTATTTTTAACGATCTTTATATAAATATTATTTAAAAGCTAACACAAAGATGGTTGGTTGGTTGCAGTAGCAGGCCATTAAATAATTTTCATGTACCTTAATTAGCGATTTTTCGCCGTTTTGCTACCACATTACTCGCAGAAACCCTAGTATAGAAGAGTAGGGACTAAATCCACACCGCATCCCGTAGGTAATTTAATAGGTCTTTCATCTTCACCGTTGAGTAATCTGATAAACTATCAAAGAAGTATTTTCCTAAGAACCTATATCTTCTGGACGCTAAAGCCGGCCATTCACAGAGAAAATGTATTATTGTTTCTTTCTCCTGCAAGTTTCCACAACTTCTACAGTGAGAGTTATGTGGAAAGCACAAAGATAGTTGAAAAATTAAGCATTATGTATATGTAACTTTGTGCTTAACAGATCTGAGATACTTTTGTTCCTCAACTTCTAACAGCACATTCTCTACTTGGATTTGTGATTTTTAAGTTCTAATATTAAAACAGTTATGTAAAATTATTGGAAAATATATTTATTGGCTTCTTAAAGCTCCAAATGATATCAGCTTTTAAAGCTGTGTTCGCTATATAATAGCTTAAAAAATTTAACTGAACACTATTATATCATGATTTTCGTTTAGATTATCAAATTTTCTTTTTCATGGGGCATGTTCGTTCGTTCGTTTGGATTGATCCATTAATAAGATAAATTTATATATATTCACATGAATCTTGAAAATCTATATAAAGGAAATGATAAAATTAATCCTTCGAAGCTTCTTCGAAACGCTGCAATTTGATACTAACATCAAAAGGTGAATTGAGTTCTGATTTCTGCTTCTGGATGACTGATCCCTCGATGCTTCTTGACCTCATATTACAATAGTCAATGATCGGTACTTTTCGGCAAAATTGAATTCAAAGGTTTCGATACTTTCTATCGTTGTGTCCTACTTTTCCGCATCTTAAACTTGCTATGGGTGTGCTTAGTTGTCCGATAACTAAAAAAACTAAATATGTTGTTATTCAGTTGGATTAAGGTTCTAAAATTAAGAACACTTTGTAGTGTCGACAAATCTATGTTTCTACCTTATCTAGTTAAGTGAATGATGATGACAATTTTTTAATTTTTTTTCTTTGTATAAATGGAGATTATTTATATAAATCTAAACCACACTGTAATTATTTAAAAAAAAGTATTAGGTATTACTTTTGGAAAATAACTTAAATACAAACAAAGTCTAAAACTGAACCTTTAAATATATTACAAATAAACTAAGTGGGAGACTGCTTAAATATCTGCTGCTGTAACTTAAAATTTCGACAAAAAAATGACTTTACTTTGCAGTGTTGAAATATCAGATTGCCAGCAAAATAATCGTAAAATTAAGTTGTCACTGAATTGAGGTTAGCAATACTCCTATGAAGTATTCGAACTCTAAGCAAACAATTTAAAAGAGTTTAGCACAGCTTGAGATTAATTTATGGGTTCACTGAAAAAGAGTTGTGTTGAAATTGGAATGCAATTGTCCTAAAACTGTGAAGTTGTCGAATTGTAGTTGAATTGAAAATAATAGTATTTATTACAGCTTACCATAAACTACTAGCAAATAGTTTTGAGTTTATTAGAAGTTTAAGATATTAAAAAAACAGTATATTCAAAATATTTGGGACTTCATTATTATATATAATATTATATATGTTGATAAAGAGGGTGTCTTTACTATTGCAAAAAAATATGTCAACTGTTTAGTATTTATGGTGACTTCATAAAACTTTTGCATATCGCTTTCAAGTATCGACACTTACCCGTACGTAGTTTTGCATATTATTTTTGTGTGTTATTTCAACAAATTCAATAGGCCAGAAGTTTGGGCTAATGATGCTTTAACTATTACTCAACAGCCCGGAGCATATTATTGCATAAACTCTTTGACCTTCATTATCTAACAAACAAATTTTGCTTAGCGTTTCAAAAATGTAAAATGTCACACAGGAAAATATATGCCCCGAGCCAAACTGCACTTATGCATATCGCGCAAAAACTGTTTATGTTTATGAGTGCGGATACGGGTACGGGTACCGATACGGGCATGGGTATGGGTACTAAATTTTATTTCGTTTTATTGCGTGACACACCCGCAGAAAAGATACAGTGTTCGCATACTGTTCACGTACAGATATTTTCACAGTTTTACAGTGCTGCCACCAGTGCTGCTTCAGCCTTTGTTCGCTCAGTTGTTCCTACTTTGGTTTGAATTTGAAATCGAAATGGAAATTTTACCAGACATCATATGGAGTACGCGCAAAGGCGACCCGCTGTTTTATATCATTGGTAAATCAGTGGCCAAATTCTTTAATTTTTTTGTTTTCTATCCTCTGACAAGCGTATTGTGTGTATATCACTTGGCAGAATACAGATACTTAAGCTCACCATAAAGAATTTATGGTTTGTTAATAGCTGCTATGTGCATAAGCAAAATGAACATAAATTAAATTTTTATTTGTTAGAATTCGAAAGTTAATTAGCGTGCATATTAATTTAATGTGTGAGAGTTTATCTGAGCTTCGAAGATTTTCAACTTTTTATCTGCAGTTAACAAGCTGTGTTCAATACCACCATCAGCAATTCTGAACAGTGTTGGATCGTTTAATTACAAAAAAAAAATTAAAAAAAACAATTATTTTTATTTTCACTAACACTTTAGTGTTTTTAAATTTAATGATGATGTGTTGCAAATAGAATATTAGTTATTTAGTGCAAAGTGAGACTGCTTAAAACAAAAATAAAAGTTAACTCTCGTTTTGCCAGAAATTCAGATCCATTTACACAAGTGAAATTAACTATTACATATATTTACTATATATTTTTATTTACAAATATAAATTTGCTTTCGTATATTTCAGTGTGATCATCATTAGTTTTTATAACAAATCAGATCAGGTCTTAACCGTCTCAAATAGTCTTACTCATATAATCCTGTCCCATGCTAGTACCCATAATTTACTGGTAAATTCCGTCGATCATCTATCACATTGTTGATGTATTTTGCTCACGGTCGATCATGGTTTGTTATTCTACTGAAATTTAATTTTAGTATTTTATTAAGTACATATATGGTCCTCACCGATTTGAGCGATGACTGATAACTTTTATCCTTGTATCAAATACCGCTTTCACTTGTTGTACCAAATATCTTTCTATGAATTTGCAGTCCTTGTGGCACCCCTTTATGGATTGGAGCATTTTGTATTGCCTTTGTAAGTGCAATGTTGGAGAGCAAACATGACATTGCATCGTTTCATTATAGACTATGATGTTCATTGTCTATATGTGCCTCATTGTGCCACAACGATGACACATCGTTTCAGATTCTCATTTTGTATTTGACTGTATTCGTAGCAGTTTTTATCGCATTTATTCCAAGCTCTTATGTAAATTAATAAGATGCCATCTCTTTAATTGGATTTTGTTTTGGAATTCAATCAATTTTGTAAATTTTAGGTTCTTTTCTTAACTTAGTAACCATGAAATTTATCAAATTCAGACAGACGTACAAATAATAAATAGATGGGATATGGTTAATTAAAATCATCTCATCAGTTCGATTAGAATTATAATATATCTGTTATTTACTATATTATATGATATATAAAAGCTGTAAATTTCTTATTTATAAATTAAAATTTTCAACAAACTACATTGAATATCCTTCCATAATTACTTCTAGTATTTATTTATTTATTTGTTAGTAGATAAATACCTATTAAAAATGTTTAAATTTCTTTGTTTTATTTTTATAAATAAAAAATATTTTTTTTTATCTACATAAGATATCTACATATCTACAAAGGATGAACAAATTAATTTTTGTTCATAATTTTCCTTGAATATTTTTTAATATTTGAACAACAAAAAAAGGGCAAATAAAAAGCTATCGTGAATTGCTTAAGTCACCTAAACTATCATGACATTTGTTCAGATCGTAGGTGGTCAAAAGTTGCCCAGTCGATAGGTTCATATTAGTAAAATTGCATATGTCATGCATTTTTTTTTGAAATTCCTTCTTCCTACTCTCTCAACTCGCCTGGCACAATACACTTGAAACACTAAAATTTATTGACAAAAAAATAAACAAATAAATAAATAAAATCTTTACAGAGCTAAAGCCTTTCAAAGAAGCATTTATGTTCCGATGTTGTCAATACTGATGGCTGCATGTAATAAAGAGATAAAACTCAAAATTGAAAACTTTTCTTATGACAAGTAAAAACAACTTATAACAAACTTCAATCAGTGGAGAAAAATATTTACCATTATAAAACCGATCAGCATTGGCAGCCGCTTCTCACTGTCTACTGCTGTATCTCAGATACAACCGAACTGCGGCTTCGTCTTCTTCATCATTATCAACATCATCAGTAAGAAAA
>NC_051847.1:173637624-173680644 GCF_002237135.1 Teleopsis dalmanni
AAAATGACTTAAAGTATAAAGTATCTGAAAACTGCACTCAGTGAGTCAACAACAAAACTTGCTTAGACACATTGTGTCACATAACGAAATAGAAAATAAGATTCATAAAAAAAAATAAAAAATAAAAATGAAAAAAAAGCAGTTATATGCTTTTAAAATAATAAACCTTGACTTAATTAGACTATTGTTTGCCTCTGTAACTCAATTCAAATGCGAGTTAAAATATTTAAAAAATAAAACGTACGACTAAGAAATTCAAGAACTTCTGTTGTAATTAAACGATACACTTGACTTATATTTCCGCTGTAAAATACCACTTTGAAAAAACTATATATAGAAACAAACGAAAAAAAAAAACAATTTTTAAAAAATTATATTTTTAAATAATTGTTAAATGAACAACTGCAAAAGAATTTAAAGCTGTCAGTTTGCATTCAAAAGTAAACAAGCCAAAAGTAAATAATTTACAAGAGCGGTTGAATTGCCATTGCAATTGAAATGCAAAATTACCTCTCGACATACATTGGCACTGCGGGCGCAATTATTTGCATAAAACACTAGAAACTCAATCAAACTGTTATCAATCTTATTATCGCTTCGATTAAACAGTTGCTAACACATGCAAGTGTAAGTAGATGCAACTTTCGAAATTGTTGGCAATGCCAGTAAACGAAATCGGAGTTGGACACATGGACATAGACATGGATATAAACATGGAAATGCAAATAAACACAAATTAATGTGGTGCATAGCAATTACAGTAAGACAGTTCCAGATAATGAAGACAAACGTTTAGGAGTTTTAGTTTGCTTATCACTTACAAGTAGTAAAAGTGCTAGTAAGTAGCGCTTAGTTCAATCCATATAGAGTATATCCATAGAGTATATAAATAAAAATTAATAAGACAAATTGTTGTAAGCTTTACTTTGTTTAATATGTAATTGGATTATATAAAGAAAATTATACTAAAATATAATTAGATCGTAATATTGTAGGCATTTGTTGTGACTTTACGTAAAAACAATGTTTGCCACAGCAACCACACTAACCGACAAGAAAACCAAACTCACGACCACAAACAAAGCCAATATTGTTTTTATATACTGGCTTTTGGCAAATTAGTTTATTATTTTTATTTAATAAATTTCCTCAAACTACTGTTATAAGATTAAATTGGTATAAGCGCCAATAGGTCTGCTTTTAACACTCGTCGTTACAGTCTCAGACATAGACGCTAGACGCAGACGAGCTTCACGTAGATATAAACACAATCTATGCTAGATACGAGTACGTATCATAGCGCGAAGTTGTGGTACTCGGTCGCAAAGACGTTGCAGTAGTTGTAAGGTTTCCTGTAAGTATGCAACTAGCAACTGCTAACTGACAACTGCATTGGCAAAGGCAACGACAATTGAAACAACAGCAACAATAGCAATGGCAGCGACGACGGCTGCTGTTAGTTGGTGAGGTTGTTTTTACGCTAAACGGTTATTGACGTATTACCGCTTAGTTTCTCTCTTTATTTGTTGAACTTACATGTAAATGTATGAAAATCTATAGCAAACTATGAGCTTTTTTCTTATTCGGTATTTTTTGCTTTAGGTTATTATTTTACTTTTATTTGGCAACGCCTTTGAAATGTTTAATATATTTTAAAAATAGTGATTTGTTGAATTTTAAAAAAATACTTTTTACCGCTTGCGAAATTCAGTGAGCGATTTGCTCTACTTTTTTTTAAGCATTATACTTAAATCTGGTCAGATTATAATCTTATCTATATATCCTTAGGACTTCAGTAGCGCAACATGCGTGACAGTCAGATATGGGCTTGCAAATATTTTCGTTGCAACTCTGTAGCAACTTGAGTATATAAAAATGTTGCAGAAATATGTTTAGGAACGATAAAATATTTTTTAATTTTTGTATTACACGTAAAGCCGTTAAATTAGAAAATGATGCCACACCTACTGATTGCCGCAAATAAGTTGTATTTCAAAAATGATTTTTATTATATATTAGATTTTGTTTCGTATATAATTAATTACAAGTTGAAGAATAACAGAGCTTACATAAGGTTCTTCAAAATAAGTACAATTCTTCAGTAGTGTAAAGAAATTAAAATAAAATTTAAAAAAAATGTATATTGATTTTTTAATAATTTATTAATATGGGATAATGAATATATAAACTGATATCAATCCATACTTTAGTAAGAAAAGGATATGGATAAGGTGTTCCAACTATGAATTTCGCATATTAATATATTTAATTACGTTATTACAGATCTAAAACGTAAAGACATATTAATATTAGCTTGTTCAATAAAAAAGATAATAATAATAAATAAAGATAATAGGTCATAAATAAACCAAATAACTATAATGTTTAATAAACACAATTTATTTAAAAATTCAATTAATAAAATATAAAAAAATTTTTATTGTTCTAATTCAATATTGTTCAAAAGCCTCTCTATTAAAACATTTACTTAATTTTAATCTATTATTTAATTTAAAGTAGAGCATTGAAATTGATAGATTGGGAGTTAGAATAACGTAGTATTCAAATAAATATCAATCTACTCAATCAGTTGATGTCGAATGCTTGCCGATTTTGCGTTATTAATACATCAATTGAATGAATTGCTTTTATATGAGTATCTTTGTATAAAAGTTATTATTAGTCTATTTTTATAAACTGCTTGTAGTAGACAGAACCGTAATCTACTAATATTATAATTGAGAAGTTATTGGAATTATGTTGTATAAAACTAAAAAAGGTTATAGATTATTAAAAATAGATGATATTTTTGTAATTACTCATAAGACAATGCTAGCCCTAAGGCAATTGAATTGAACACGAGCTACGACTCAAGAGACTGAATCTAAGAATTCTATGTGGATATATTGCAGAATCCTGCAGCTATGACTACACGCACACGCACGAACTGAATATCTCTAAGTCGCTTGAATGTTAGTGTTATTATTGTAAAGATTAAGGGAAAATAATATATTTAATCGTAAAATGACTAACTCTCTTAGACTCGGCAACTCTCTAGACACATTGCCTTACATAATATGCAGAACATAACTAGATCATACCACGTTTAGTAGCAGTCTCAATTAAAATAACTGGAGTAAGAATAATTAACTAGTCTAAGATAAATCTAATATCACTCTAAATGCATTCTCACTCTCAATTCATTCTCCCTCTCAATTATGCTAAAAAACATTGTGTGTTAAGTAGGGCTTCAGGTCGTGTTTTTAAATTTATATAAATTTATATAATAACTTATATTATATAAAAAACAAACTTAAGATTAAATAAAAATTTCAAAGTGTTAACTTATGCGATATATAATATTAACAGATAATTCGGTCTACTGTGTCCGTCTTCAGGACCATCTTCAGTGTTATTATAATTACACAAATATAATAAAAACATTTAAAAAAAATTATTTAATTGCTTTTGCGTCGAAACATCACTTATTACATGATATATTATTATCTCAATATTTTTATTTTCTCATCCATTATGAATTTACTTCCTTAATATATAATATTTTACAGAAATCTTCCTCAATCTAAAAGGAATTGTATTACATTCCTTGTTCACGTAGCGCTTTGTAATTATTGTTGTTATCGTTGGATTATGTCATTGTTAACACTTTTGAGAAAACAAGACCTAAACGATCACATTAATAACGATTTAAACTCAACACGTGTATTTGTATCTTTTTAGTTTTGACGTAATCCTATCGTTTAAATGTGCATTTACGCATTTAAACTACACATTTTATTCCCTTATGAAACCATATACGAATCAATACTTTCACTTTTCGGCTCTTACCACCTTTCTTCTATTTTCTACAACCGCTTCGATTTATTTCTACAAATTTATTAAAAGCCAAGTTAACTAAACTAAGCCACCTTAGCTGAGCTCCAACTTAGGTTTAGCTTAACTACAAAACACCGTTTTTCTTGTGTGAACGATTTTGTTTTTCATCGAATTTCCATTTTAATAATTTTTAATCATACAAATCAGCGCGCAGTACATGTTGTAGAGCAACTCTATTTCCTACCTCAGCACTGCTCTGTGGCTGTGCATCTCTTTACGTATTCATAACATCGATTCAAATTCATTAATATTTTAATTTGCTTTAATTCCACATATAATCACAAGATATTCATATAAAAAAACCTTCAAGTAAATGCATATTTTAATCGTTCAATACGTCACATAAACTCAGCATTTTATTTGACATTTTCGATTTTGAATTGTTAAACCAAATAACAGAAACGAAGTATCTATGAACTAAAAACTTCAGTTATAGTGCTTACAAGGGTTCAACTTGGAATAGTAGAAAACTTCATATTGACTTAAAAAAAAAATACAATTTTGTAACAAATTATCATGCAAATATTCAGTAATAATTTTTCATGTCTCTAATAATTTTTGGTTGATTTATACAGCAATTTTAAATAATAACAATAACAACAAAATGTTAATAATATTTAACAATAATAATAATAAATTTTTAATGTATTTCTAACAAAAGTGTCAAAATTGCACGATCAGCCTTAATCCGAAGTGCGATTAGTTAAGTGTGATCTCATGTTTTTGGCAGATGAGCCAATAAGCCAACCCCAGTAGCGGCAGTTCAAGTTGAAGGAATGTTAATTTTTTTCCATTACGAATTTTAATGAATTATTTTCATTGCATTAGGGACTTAACATTTTTTTCAACGCAACTGAGTACCAAAAAGCCAGTTTGTTATATTTTTATTTTAATAATATATATTTTTATATTGTTTTTAAATTAATTTTGTTCAATAATTTCATATATATTATTTTCGAAAATTTTATTTTGACGAAGGATGACGTTTGTTAGGTCATTTTTGGGTTCGGCGCGCTTTAAATATTTTTATATGAGATAATTTGCTTGAATTAAATACTCATAATCTATGAAATTATTTCTATTACTTAAAATTAAATCAAAAAATTATTATAAAAAACGTATTATTAAAAAAAAAAAATATTTAAAATAAAATAAAGAAAAAGATTTAAAAATATTTTGTAGAACAGGTTTGTCTACTGGTCATAAGATATTTGAGAACTTCATATACGCAAACAAGCTCGTCTTAGTCAATTCTAATAAAAACTACTCACGTAAAGTGGGTACTTAAAATATTCAAATGACTTCGTATACTTAAAGTTCAAAAAAATCAAAGTAAAAACAAAATATTAATAATTTAGACTAAAAAAAATTTAATACAAAAGATACCGAAAGAATTAACCTTGTACGTTCCAATTTTGTGATCAGGAAAGCAGAGATACAATCATTTAAATACAAATTATATAAATATTGTCCAAGTAATGTAATTTACAAATATATGCTTTTTAAATTATATTTTTAAATAAATAATTAGAACAAAATTATGTATTTAAATTAATTTAACTTTTTTAGTTTCCGAAAATTGCCAAACATCCAAAATTAAAAACCTCTCTGCTCCATGTAAAAAAATGTATAGAGACTGTTTTCAATAGGTTAAATAATCTCTATATATCAGACATTATATTTATTGTGCTTCTTATCATGTTCCTTTTTAGACATTTGTGACACAAGTTTGAATCCATTCAATTACCAGACTACCTAAGGCCAAAATTTATTAATAATATCTAATCAAGAATCGAGAGATCAGAAATTGTGGAGTCGCTTTACAAAACATGTAGAACAAAACTAGAACGTACCACGTTTATAAATAGTCTGAATTAATAAACCTGGCGTTAGCATAATATACTACCTTGGTCGCGGGATATAGTATTCCCTACATTATACAATAATAATGAACATGTCATAACACTTCTCTCAATGAGGTATTTTGTTACCTTACCTTGCACCATATTTTAGCAAAAATTCTAAAAATGAAGAAGTGTATTAAAATCACCTGATAAGTAAGCTATAGTGAATTAAATGCTATTTATTTTATTATATTTTTTATAAAGAGGTTTTTTCGAACAGTAGTGAAATACAACAACAAAAATTTATTTTTTATATCATTTTAATTAATTGAATTTTTGGCTGACAATACAGCTGTTTCGAGTATTGCCAAATACCCATCATCAGTGGTCTTGGAAATCATTCTTGTATTTAATTATTCGTAAATAATTATTTTTTGAGACTGCAAGTACCAGGAATTGAACTCGGGTCCTACCAAATGTGAAGCTCAGAATCAGCGCACCTTAACCAACTGATCCAAAGCCGTACTTGACTTTTTTGTTCGCATATTTTTCTGGAGTTTGTTACTATTACTATGAAAGTTTTTATTAACAATTTTACTTGCTGTGTTTATATTAGAACGAAATCATAAACCAGCTGTAGAATAATTGAAATAATTAATTAATTAATTAATTATAATTTTATTTTCAATTGTTAAATTTCAATTTATATTTTTTATTAAATATTTTTGTATAAATATATAGAATATTATATATATTTTTTAATAATATTTTGTCAATTAAAAAATATTATTTAATAAGTTGAGCTTTTAACAGCTTCTTAAGAAAATATAATTGTCAGACGGTTATTAACTCGATTCTTTATATTTTGCATAAAAAAGTGAAAGAAATCCACTAAGTAAAAAATATATTTATATATATATAAATATATCTAAGCAAAGCAAGTACTGGATAGGATAGCAAATATTGTGATAAGATAGTACCGGTAAAAACATCCTTCGAAAAAAATTTTTTTTAACATAATTAGATTCTAATAGTCAATTATATTCATTGATTTTTAGGGTTACTATATCTAATTATTGTATATTATGTATTATACATTATGGTATGGGCGCTATATGCTGAAGGGTTTAAATTATTTCTAAGCTGAGTATATAATTGTGCTATATGTGTAGTGTCCCGGGCACCCGTTTTGCTTGCCATATCAATGTATGTACTTAAAGAACACATATGTATTTAGTATTTTAGCACAGCTTGTCAGCAAGTAGTGCTGTTAGGAGCATTAAGCCACACAAGCAATAGGCCTGAAGCCTCTTTAAACATTTTCATTTTCTTGTCGTTTTAATAGCAATACTAAATGTTGCTCGCAACATTGAATAGCAACGTGCAACAGCAAAATTTAAAGTTTTAAAGAAACAAAGAAAATTATATGTCAATGACAACGTTTAATAAACACTTCGTTTAATATAGACATATTTTTTTCAGTTGGGTTTTTTATACATTTATTTTTATTTCTGTTATATATCTTGACCAACTTCATAACAAGTTTCGCAAGTAAAATGTCAATATTAAATAGTGTAACGATTAAACAGTGATGATGTCCCCTTTTAAACCAATCACAACACTCAACCATGGCACATGTCTGTTAGACATTTTGTATCCATTATCATAATAAGTATTTCCACTTATGTCGAAATTGGCAGCTTAAAAAGATTGCAGTGAAAACTGTCATCAAAATTAATAAAATATTTAAAATGGTTCCAATAAAAAACAAAAAGCGTCATAAAAAGGCACTTACTTCACTAAAACAGGATCCGAGCAGAAAAGTGTTTTGAACGATTTTACGTGCAATTAACCTATTTTCAATGTTGGAGAAATATGATTTGTTTGTAGAATGTTTTGTAATTATATATACCGGCGGGCATAAAAACGTTAAAATATTGCCTTTTTCAATTAATAGAGAGTAGATAGTAGATAATTTTTTAAATTTATGGCCAATGAATATTTTAATTATTTTTGTTAAAATTATCTTAAGCTTTCCCACATAGAAAGTAAAATAGTAGTTCACAATCAAATCGATAAACATAAATTTTCTTGACTTAACTTCGCTTTTTTTCTCTATTTTTTGTTGTGCTCTAAAATTTTCCCATAAGCAACATTTTGTATGACAAATTTCAATTTTGCTACCAAAAAAATGAAATTTTATTTATTTCTCTGTATAATTTATTTGTTGTGTATGGTAACAATAGCAACTGTAGGCCAAAAAGCGGATGCATAAATTTTGGTATTAAATTTTCAAATGACCTGGTACAGGTCACTTATGACCGACCAAGTTGCCATAGTTAAATTAATTCAAATGGCTTTTAAACCAATTCTTAACCAAACAAACATGAACCAAAAATACACATAACAGAAAAACAAGCGCGTTAATTTCAATTTAAAAGAGTTCAGTCAGATACTTTTTATCAGTTCTGTTGTGTTATAAATTAAAAATCTAATAACAAAAAATTAAAAAATAAATAAATAAAAATTAAGAAAACATTAAAACACAAACAATGGACCGTGGGACTTGATTTCGCCAGCTATACCAAAAAGTACTGCATCTAAACGCGCTCTTAACGTTTAGAATTTGCTCTAAAGCGGACACAAACCTCATAATTCATTCGAGATACGTTTTAACTTAGTTCAGTTTGATTTACTCTCTTCCGTTTCAGACTTTTGACTTCTATCATGTGGCGTTCTTATATGGTTTATTATGGTTTTTATGGTATTTCTTTGTATACTTTTTGATTTTGAAAAATTGGTTTTCGTGGCTTTGTATGCATGCCTTTAAAATCTGTTTTATTTTATTTCAAAATTTTTAAAGACTTTTAGGAAAGCTACTGAAAGGTGTTAGATAATCCAAACGAAAATAAAAATTAAAACCGAAGAGCAATTTTTTATGTTTATTGAATGTATCTTTTTTGATGATTTATACGATCAATCTTGTAAAGGATGTGTTTTATTCGCAGCAATTAAAGTACATAAAAAACATACTTTGTTTCATTCTTCATTCAGTAGAAATATTTCTCATAATCTTATTTATGACGTTGTTTTTTAGTACGGAGGTGTTCTTTTAAATTAAAAATCTGTATATATGAAATAAAAAACTATATTTTTTAATTAAATTAATTTGCTTTATTTTCCTTAAGTTTTTATGAAATAATGTTCTTCCTTAATACGAAGAAATATTTAAGTTATATAGACACACAATACAAAATGCTCTTTTTGTATACTTTACCTAAAATTGTGTAAATGGACAAGTAGTAAGTTATACATAGCAAAAATAATATTAAAGTGATAAACTAGGGCAACACAATATATAACATAAACATTTTTAGGATATAGTAATTGGGCAATATGGTAACATTTGGAGATCAAGGTAAATAGACATCAAAGTTAAATTTATAACAAACAAATCTATATAGAGTTATCAACATGAAACAGGGGAGACAAAGAAACCTTTTAGATGCAGAATGTAAAATCAAAGGAAGAAAAATATATATTCTAAAGCAAAAAATTTAAACGGTACCCATAGGGTAACCGTAGACCTAATACTTTATTAAAAAATTAGAGAAGTACAGCTAATGCCACATCGCTACTTTATAACATATTTTCGATTTAATATACATTAAGACTGAAAAGTTTTCGGAAATTCTCATTTAAAATTCGCGCGCTGTATATTTTTCGATATTTTAAGTTTATGTAGTTTGGCAGCACTGTCCTTAATTACTATGCCAAAAATGAGCTCGATCTGTCAGACAGTTCGTTTACGGCAGCTGTTGAAACCAGTTCACCTCAGTAGTGCGTTGCGAAATGTCTTCGACGGTCGTACGACCGTCCTGGAAGGCTTTGTACCACTCATAAACTTGAGTTTTCGATAAAACTGATTCCCCATAAGCCTTTTGTAGCATTCGCAACGATTCTGCACACGAAATTTCGTTCGAAACACAAAATTTGATGCAAACTCTTTGTTCAATATTTTTTTCCATTGTTTTTTTCGCAACGCCCTACTGAGGTGAACTGGTTTCAACAGCTGCCGTAAACGAACTGTCTGACAGATCGCGCTCATTTTTGGCATAGTAATTAAGGACAGTGCTGCCAAACTACATAAACTTAAAATATCGAAAAATATACAGCGCGCGAATTTTAAATGAGAATTTCCGAAAACTTTTCGGTCTTAATGTAACAACCAGATAAATATTTATATACAAGAAAAAACAAAAATCATTCTTTAATTATAAAGATAAGATCAAAAAATATATATATTGAAGACACATTTAACATAACAGAATGGTTTGCTATGAAATCACAGACAAATCAATATATTATATAGTAGTTAGAAAGGTAGTCAAGATTGGTTTTATTCTTCAATCTTCATCCCACAGAAATATCGAATTACATATATGACGTAAATATTATCATACATTATATTAACATATGTATATTCATATTACATATTTTTTTTATATTATATGAATATATGTACATAATGTTATATATATTATTGTTATTTGTTTAATCTTAATATATTTTATTAGTTTGTATTTGACAACTCAATTAAGAAAAATTTATCTAATACAACTTATATACAATATAATATATAGTTTGTATTAATATATATTACTATAATTGCAATAATATAATAATATAATTATATTTAAAATAAATAACTTTTGTTAAATTTATTTTATAAACTTATTTTGGCTTAACTTTACATAATTAATAGATATCATATGAAAGTGTAATAATGTAGCCACGGGGGTAACCGAAAAAGGGGGTTGGGAGTTAATTATTATAAAACTACATATTATATTATTTCTTTTTTAAATTTATCATCGTTAAATTTTATTTAAAAGTTTGTTTACTCAAACATATTGCCCCACATAAAGCATGCGAGAAAGCTTAATAATGTTTACAAAGCTGCCAATAAAAACACAAAATATTTTTATAAACTATATTCATGTTATATTCAATTACCAAAATTCAAACAAATGTGAAATGAATTCTATTTAATTACTTGTGCTTTAACGGAGCTAATTTTATAATCCAACTTGAATGAAAATGATTAAATTCAACTTTTAACCTTTTCAATAGACGGATATTCATGACTCCCGAAGAGAATTTACAATAAAGTACAGCAAATTCCTACCACTAATCAAAAGATATGATAAAGGGTTTTTTGGTGGGAATGAATTAAAGTCCAACAAATCCATATTAAAAGCAACCAGCATTTTTGTATAAATTAAATGAATTTAACGAATTGAAATCGACACTGGCACAATAAAGTTTGGAGGACCGACCGATCACAAACCAATTAAAAAATTTACCAAGAAAAACAGAAAAACTATAGACCAAAGACGTGAGTCTAATTGCAAATCAACAAATGGAAATTACCACCACTTCATATGTGGTAAAATATACATCTTACCCATAGCAGAGTCCCACTACTTTATTGTACCAGGCAAGCCACCGAATGAGCACTTATTAATGCTGCATTTAGGGTAAAGTAAACGATCACTTATTTAATTGTCAAAGCAATCAAATGTTGTGGGTTAAGTTTGTGTATACAATAAATGAATGAAAACCCGTATTTAGCGCGGCAATTAAGAAATCAACGATCTCTCAAATTGGAAACCCCAAAGAAATAGTCATCGTTGAGTATTTTTGTGACAAGGAGGCAACGGAGTGTGTCAAGCTCTATGCATTTCATTAAATTACAACTTAGTAAAGTCTTAGTAAAGTAAGAGTATTAAAGTCAGTATAGAGTGAAAAATGTTGTAAAAAAACGCCAGAGTCGTGGTTAGCAGGGGTGGGTTAAAACATGCCATGCTAATATCTAATCTATTTAAATCCAAAATAATTACTGCAGCTGAAGTCAGTCATTCTTTGTAGTTTGCTTAGCCCAAAGCGTCGATGCATAATTGTGAATGCATTTTTTATGCAAATGAATAATTAAGTTCGTTATTTTGTGACAAAATCTAAGACATGAAAATGTCATTACTAATCATTGCGCATCGCAAATGAGCGAAAACGGCAAATACACCAAAAATGAAAATTGCTTTTAATTATATGAGAAAAGCTAGTCAAAATGCATTGAATTTGAATAAAAAATAAGGCCAAATGGAAAATAAGCAAAAAAAGTAACATTTTCTTGCTATTTTTCCACTCCAATTGCAATTAACCTCAGACAACTTCTTTTTGTTTTGACATCATTTCCGAAGGTGGTTTCTTACTTTCTTGCAACATGCTACACATTATATCGTAGGTATACTAAATATTATTATAACTGTAGCATAAGATGAAAAATCTTATGATTACATGCGGAGTATTATATGTTAATGATTATAAATATGGAAACCTGATTGTAAGTGAATTTACAAAGAACGTTTGTGTTTTATTGAGTCTTGAGAAATTATCATAGAATTTTTTATAATTTATAGAAATCAAAAAGTTTTTGTAAGTCACTAACATAATTACCATATTTGTATTATAAAGCACACTATTAGCTATCAATCAAAAATTCAAATGTATTATGTGGGATCCTTGATCAACTATATAAGATTTCATAAAAAATCCATTAATACAAACAATTTTTGAAGAATTTAAAGAAATTAAGAAATGTGTTCACTACTAACACGACTGAGTTTATCATAGAGTAAGCTCTTAGGTGCTAAAAGGTAGATCAAAATAAATTTCTAGAGTAAAATCGTGTTCGGTTGATTCTTAATCAATGATACAATCGTTCTTAAGACTTAAAAAAAATTAAAAGATTTGTAACCACTAATATCTAGAGGTGTTCAAATTTTTGCTTATTGATAGCTTTAGGATTTTCAAGATAGATTAATATTATCTCTTTTTTGTGTTCCAATTATTTTTGTGTATTGGCCTCTGTGATCATGTCCGAATGATCACTTCGTATTATTTTCCATGGTGGTATATAAAATCACTTATTTATTTCGATAAATTATAGACAAAAGACAATAGTGGTATTCTATATTCTCACAATTTGTATAGATTAACAAGTATATTATTGGATTTCCAGACAATATTTCATACAGTCTAGTACCACAGCACATATAGTACACAAGAAATTATGTCCTAAAAAAAACTATGTCCTATTACTATGATATTAATACAATGTTTTATTTAAACCGCAAAAAATACACCCACTTTTGAGCATAAATATTAAGACTAATTAAGACTAAGAAGGAACCTTAAATAAAATAGCATGTAATGTAAAAGAAGCAAACTGCTTAACTAGAACAGTTCATATATGTTATATAGTGTTATTATAGTTACGAATCCTTGCTTTAGAATCCAAAATTTTACATAAACATGTTCTATTTTTTATTTCTCAATATGCCAAGTATAGCAAATTTCAATCCGCTTTTACAGTTGCATAAGGTGAGGTCTTTGTTTCTTTGACTCAGTAAATGCTATTTCATTTGATTTCAATTATTTTATTTTATTTTATTTCATTTTTTTTATAATTCTTTCAAGTCATTTGTTTTCTTCTAAAACTTTTATTTTTCTTACTGATGATGTTGATAATGATGAAGAAGACGAAGCCGCAGTTCGGTTGTATCTGAGATACAGCAGTAGACAGTGAGAAGCGACTGCCAGTGCTGATCGGTTTTATAATGGTAAATATTTTTCTCCACTGATTGAAGTTTGTTATAAGTTGTTTTTACTTGTCATAAGAAAAGTTTTCAGTTTTGAGTTTTATCTCTTTATTACATGCAAGCAATCAGTATTGACAACATCGGAACATAAATGCTTCTTTGAAAGGCTTTAGCTCTGTAAAGATTTTATTTATTTATTTGTTTATTTTTTTGTCAATAAATTTTAGTGTTTCAAGTGTATTGTGCCAGGCGAGTTGAGAGAGTAGGAAGAAGGAATTTCAAAAAAAAAAAAATGCATGACATATGCAATTTTACTAATATGAACCTATCGACTGGGCAACTTTTGACCACCTACGATCTGAACAAATGTCATGATAGTTTAGTTGACTTAAGCAATTCACGATAGTTTTTTATTTGCCCTTTTTTTGTTGTTGAAATATTAAAAAATATTCAAGGAAAATTATGAACAAAAATTAATTTGTTCATCCTTTGTAGATATGTAGATATCTTATATAGATAAAAAAAAATATATATATTTTTTATTTTTAAAAATAAAACAAAGAAGAACATTTTTAATATGTATTTATCAACCAACCAATAAATAAATAAATACTAGAAGTAATTATGGAAGGATATTCAATGTAGTTTGTTGAAAATTTTATTTTATAAATAAGAAATTTACAGCTTTTATATGCCATATAATATAGTAAATAACAGATATATTATAATTCTAATCGAACTGATGAGATGATTTTAATTAACCATATCCCATCTATTTATTATTTGTACGTCTATCTGAATTTAATATATTTCATGATTACTAAGTTAATCAAATGTTAATTTGCATAAAAGAAAAGAACCTAAAATTTACCAAATTAATTGAATTCCAAAACAAAATCCAATTAAAGAGATGGCATCTTATTAATTTACATAAGAGCTTGGAATAAATGCGATAAAAACTGCTACGAATACAGTCAAATACAAAATGAGAATCTGAAACGATGTGTCATCCTTGTGGCACAATGAGGCACGTATAGACAATGAACATCATAGTCTATAATAAAACGATGCAATGTCATGTTTGCTCTCCAACATTGTACTTACAAAGGCAATACAAAATGCTCCAATCCATAAAGTGGTGCCACAAGGACTGCAAATTCATAGAAAGATATTTGGTACAACAAGTGAAAGCGGTATTTGATACAAAGTTATCAGTCATCGCTCAAATCGGTGAGGACCATATATGTACTTAACAAAATACTAAAATTAAATTTCAGTAGAATAAGAAACCATGATCGACCGTGAGCAAAATACATCAACAATGTGATAGATGATCGACGGAATTCACCAGTAAATTATGGGTACTAGCATGGGACAGGTTTATATGAGTAAGACTATTTGAGACGGTTAAGACCTGATCTGATTTGTTATAAAAACTTATGATGATCACACTTAAATATACGAAAGCAAACTTATATTTGTGAATAAAAATATATAGTAAATAAATGTAATAGTTAATTTCACTTGTGTAAATGGAGCTGAATTTCTGGCAAAAGGAGAGTTAACTTTTATTTTTGTTTTAAGCAGTCTCACTTTGCACTAAATAACTAATATTCTATTTGCAACACATCATCATTAAATTTAAAAACACTAAAGTGTTAGTGAAAATAAAAATAATTGTTTTTTTTAATTTTTTTTTTGTAATTAAACGATCCAACACTGTTTAGAATTACTGATGGTGGTATTGAACACAGCTTGTTAACTGCAGATAAAAAGTTGAAAATCTTCGAAGCTCAGATAAACTCTCACACATTAAATTAATATGCACGCTAATTAACTTTCGAATTCTAACAAATAAAAATTTAATTTATGTTCATTTTGCTTATGCACATAGCAGCTATTAACAAACCATAAATTCTTTATGGTGAGCTTAAGTATCTGTATTCTGCCAAGTGATATACACACAATACGCTTGTCAGAGGATAGAAAACAAAAAAATTAAAGAATTTGGCCACTGATTTACCAATGATATAAAACAGCGGGTCGCCTTTGCGCGTACTCCATATGATGTCTGGTAAAATTTCCATTTCGATTTCAAATTCAAACTAAAGTAGGAACAACTGAGCGAACAAAGGCTGCAGCAGCACTGGTGGCAGCACTGTAAAACTGTGAAAATATCTGTACGTGAACAGTATGCGAACACTGTATCTTTTCTGCGGGTGTGTCACGCAATAAAACGAAATAAAATTTAGTACCCATACCCATGCCCGTATCGGTACCCGTACCCGTATCCGTACTCATAAACATAAACAGTTTTTGCGCGATATGCATAAGTGCAGTTTGGCTCGGGGCATATATTTTCCTGGGTGACATTTTACATTTTTGAAACGCTAAGCAAAATTTGTTTGTTAGATAATGAAGGTCAAAGAGTTTATGCAATAATATGCTCCGGGCTGTTGAGTAATAGTTAAAGCATCATTAGCCCAAACTTCTGGCCTATTGAATTTGTTGAAATAACACACAAAAATAATATGCAAAACTAAGTACGGGTAAGTGTCGATACTTGAAAGCGATATGCAAAAGTTTTATGAAGTCACCATAAAAACTAAACAGTTGACATATTTTTTTGCAATAGTAAAGACACCCTCTTTATTAACATATATAATATTATATATAATAATGAAGTCCCAAATATTTTGAATATACTGTTCTTTTTAATATCTTAAACTTCTAATAAACTCAAAACTATTCGCTAGTAGTTTATGGTAAGCTGTAATAAATACTATTATTTACAATTCAACTACAATTCGACAACTTCACAGTTTTAGGACAATTGCATTCCAATTTCAACACAACTCTTTTTCAGTGAACCCATAAATTAATCTCAAGCTGTGCTAAACTCTTTTAAATTGTTTGCTTAGAGTTCGAATACTTCATAGGAGTATTGCTAACCTCAATTCAGTGACAACTTAATTTTACGATTATTTTGCTGGCAATCTGATATTTCAACACTGCAAAGTAAAGTCATTTTTTGTCGAAATTTTAAGTTGCAGCAGCAGATATTTAAGCAGTCTCCCACTTAGTTTATTTGTAATATATTTAAAGGTTCAGTTTTAGACTTTTTTTGTACTTAAGTTATTTTCCAAAAGTAATACCTAATATTTTTGTGTGGTTTAGATTTATATAAATAATCTCCATTTATACAAAGAAAAAAAAATTAAAAATTGTCATCATCATTCACTTAACTAGATAAGGTAGAAACATAGATTTGTCTACACTAAAAACTGTTCTTAATTTTAGAACCTTAATCCAACTGAATAACAACATATTTAGTTTTTTTAGTTATCGGACAACTAAGCATACCCATAGCAAGTTTAAGATGCGGAAAAGTAGGACACAACGATAGAAAGTATCGAAACCTTTGAATTCAATTTTGCCGAAAAGTACCGATCATTGACTATTGTAATATGAGGTGAAGAAGCATCGAGGGATCAGTCATCCAGAAGCAGAAATCAGAACTCAATTCACCTTTTGATGTTAGTATCAAATTGCAGCGTTTCGAAGAAGCTTCGAAGGATTAATTTTATCATTTCCTTTATATAGATTTTCAAGATTCATGTGAATATATATAAATTTATCTTATTAATGGATCAATCCAAACGAACGAACGAACATGCCCCATGAAAAAGAAAATTTGATAATCTAAACGAAAATCATGATATAATAGTGTTCAGTTAAATTTTTTAAGCTATTATATAGCGAACACAGCTTTAAAAGCTGATATCATTTGGAGCTTTAAGAAGCCAATAAATATATTTTCCAATAATTTTACATAACTGTTTTAATATTAGAACTTAAAAATCACAAATCCAAGTAGAGAATGTGCTGTTAGAAGTTGAGGAACAAAAGTATCTCAGATCTGTTAAGCACAAAGTTACATATACATAATGCTTAATTTTTCAACTATCTTTGTGCTTTCCACATAACTCTCACTGTAGAAGTTGTGGAAACTTGCAGGAGAAAGAAACAATAATACATTTTCTCTGTGAATGGCCGGCTTTAGCGTCCAGAAGATATAGGTTCTTTGTATTTTCCTACTTCTTTGATAGTTTATCAGATTACTCAACGGTGAAGATGAAAGACCTATTAAATTACCTACGGGATGCGGTGTGGATTTAGTCCCTACTCTTCTATACTAGGGTTTCTGCGAGTAATGTGGTAGCAAAACGGCGAAAAATCGCTAATTAAGGTACATGAAAATTATTTAATGGCCTGCTACTGCAACCAACCAACCATCTTTGTGTTAGCTTTTAAATAATATTTATATAAAGATCGTTAAAAATAAACAAAAATCATTCTAACAATCACAGTTTTTTTAAGGTTTTAACATCTTTGAAAATATATAGCAACAAAGTATAAAAATGATGAGGCAATCAATACATTATATTTAGTACCTCAATTAAGTAGAATTACTAAATACATATAAGTTAGAATTACGATTTAATGGTTTTTTAAATGTATATAACTTCGAAGTGACTAATGCCGAAATAATTAAATTTATTTTTATTTAACTCAGTCTCTTTAGCACATTTTTATTTTTCTATTTTTAATGTATCACAAATACATTTGTAATAGATTACATCATAATGAATTTTTATTTCAGTTTTCCTGTTTTATTACTTTGGTTTTCAATATTTTTTTTGATTACCAAACCTACCATAAACCTTTTTGTCACAGGTTTTACTGCACTATTGCAACGACGTTCTTCGTCATTAAAAGTCTATATTTTTTTATAACACCCTTTTTTTTTAATGAAAATGAAATTTTATTGTTTTCTATTGTTTGTGCTACCCTAGTAGTAAACTACGGGTATTATAAATATTTTATAAGAATTTCCTCTATCAAAATGTAATTATTTACATAATTAGCATTTCCTGTTAATGAAATTGTCGCCGCATAACAAAAGACTATTTTTCCCTTTCACAAATATTTTAGTTGAGCGAGTTGTATATTTATCAGCTGTTTTCCTTAAATAGTCAGACAATAAATGACAAACAGAACCATTTTGTAGTTTATTGACTTAAAGTCGTTAACCTTCTTTGCAGCAGCAAATACATCACCAGCATTATCGTCATTAACAACCGAAGTAAAGCCATCAACAGTACAACGTCATTATAATTATCAGCTCTACCAGCTTTTGTGGTACACATAATACTCATACTCGGGCATACGTGAAAACGCAAACGGCATATCCATGCAACTGCTGCGTAGTCTATTGCCTAGATAGGCCGCATAAAACTAAGTGAAATATGCGGTAAGGCAATGTTTGCGGTGTATCTTTGGAGAACGAACAACTTCATCTGCAACATATGGCAGCACTGGCATTGCCAATAGAACCCGCACAACCGACCAACTAACGCGATCTCTAAAAGGAAATGCATTTTTTGTGTGTGTTTGCATATGGAAGAACCACCAACGCAATGACTTCACCCGGCACAAATAATAAATAAACTAACGCCAAAGCAAATAATAAATAGCCTGGCATTAAAATCTTCGAAGGTGAAAGAAAATAAAATAATGAAAAAAAAGAAAGAAAAAATAATCTTCAAAAATAGTAAAATAATAGAGAAGTCAGGAACATTGGAACAAAACAGAAAATATATGTGTTATTCTAGTCAGAGGCCAATACTACTCGTATATCAGCAGGAATTTACTTGTGTGGATGTGACGTGATGTGAAAGAAACACAAAGTCACGCTCAGCGCAGTACAAGTAACGCCGAAAGAGCTTACAGAAGAATAGGTTATTAATCGTCAGAAAGCGCTTTGAGAATAGCTTAGCAGCAATGAAAAAGTTCTGAGTTACAATGAATGGCTTTGGTGTGTGAGAGGAGTAAGGAAGCGATGGTAAGGCTTAAATAACAAGTTAACACTTTTAATGTTTTCTAAATTGTAGCAGAAATACCTACAGTCAGTCGGAATAAAGCAAATATGGCATTTATTGAGGTATTAATGCGCACGAAGGGCTCATGTACGTGCTTAGCTTGGGAAAATGTAGAATGTTTACTTAACGCTGGGAACACCGCGCAAGGGCTTTGAATGTTTAGCATAACAACGGATGTTGATTTATTTTTATAAGCTTTACAATATGGCAATGGAAGACCTCTTCTATTCCATTCAATATGTTTTTCAGTCTCTTTCAATCATTTTTTGTTTCTTTATAAATCTTCAGCAGCAATTAGCGGGAGTCGAAGGGTCATGGTTGTGTTAACTTAGAAGGAAATTTTTTGATACAAAAAGAATAATTAATTGATTTCACAAAATGAAAAACATTTATAAAATAGGAGGTTTTGTTTTGGGATACTTTAAGTGAGTGAAAATCACTCGTCCGTACAACAGCGTTACATATGTTACGAAGATAAAAATCTAAAAAAATTGTAGTATTTTCCATTAATTAAACAATTTAAAATTTTAAGAGTCTTTTTGTTAAATGAAGTTTAAAAGATACGAAGCCCTAAGAAACTAGATGTCTATGGTTGAAATAGGTCCATAAAATTAATCAAGGAAGAATATATTTATTCAAATAGAAAGGTTTAAACAGTAATAAACTACAACAACAAAGTATATATCTGATTACATTAATTGAATGTATCGCTGATTATTGCGAAATTTATAAAGAAAAATATAATTTGAATTTATTACTCACGAATAATTTTTTAACTTAGTGGTTTAAATCGCGAAGACTGCGACGATATTACAATCTTAGGACATAGATTACACAGGAGTATAACGAAAGCTATTTTGGGTTTCAGCAAATCTGTAATTCGTGTAGTTATTGGAGTACTAAAGGAGAATTGTGTCATTGCATCAATACTTAAGTGATGGCGTATTCCGTCAAGTGGACTGTGTAGAAATTGCACATGAGTAGTTATAGGGATTGTCCTATAATCACTTTCTGGCCTTTGAAGAGCAAATATAATGTCATGCACGTTTAAAGACAGCAATATAAACAATTAGTTGGAAACAACTAAAATAATTTGATCTATTTAGAAATATTTCAGGGTGTCATTCAAACGAAATAATTTTTTGAATTCATATTGCCAAAGGATTGATTCAACAAAATAAATGATACCATTATATGACATAGTTTTTCATTTTTCTATATCAAATAATTTTAAACCAAAACCCAAATCTGAAAGAAACATTTGTTGGACTACATTGTACTTCATTTTGTGTGAACTTTAATGAAATTACTCTCAATATATACCTTTTTAAAAGGTTTCTATAATGCTATTATAATATTAAGAGTCAAGATTTTGCAATGAAATTTTTACAAATATATTACGTCAGCACAGTTTTTACAAGTTCTTCAATATTCAATTTTGCGAGATCAATGACTTAAATCGATGGTTGCAATAAAAACTAAGTGCTGTTACCCAATATAATTAAAAATATTAACAATATTAACATAAAAGAATATTGGAGACGCACATCATTGGAGAAAAATATTAGGCTCTTTTGCGGAAACAATGTCGTCTCATGACGACATGAGAATTAAGCAGATCACTGTGAACGTGACCAAATTATTTTATTTTGCGAGATCTATTACTTCAAAGGCTGATTACAAATAAAATTAAGTGCAAATACTTTAATCTAACCGTCATTTTTAAAAAGTAAATATTAAAACAAAATTGGAGAAGTGCATTATTGGAGAGAAGAGAATGGCTCTTTCAGAAAAACAGTGGTATGAGGATATAAAAAATTAGCTGCACACTATGAGCGTGACCAATTACCGTCAGCTGACTACTGACCGTGATATCAAAAAAAAAGTAAATTACATAAATTTGTCATAGGCCTATTACAATTGAAAATTTACAGACATTTTTGGAGGACTATATGTCACTATGTAGATTGGAGGGCCGTAGAAACAAGTACGTACGTTATTAATTTATGAATTCATTTTTTTGGGATACCATTAATTTAAAATAATATAATTTCACCAAAATTAAGGAAAAATTTGCGTATTGTATTAGATTAGCAATATATCGCGGATATATTATCCGCAAGTTGTATGTGTCCCGTAGGACATGCTTTGGACAGCGCTGGTGTAGAATAACCAAGGTACGTATTCGATGTGAAAAATCAGAAATACTCGTAGCCAATAACAATCTGTTATTCTCCGTGGAATACAATGATAACTGTTTTCGTTTGATTATAAATCTTCTATCTGTTAGACTATTTTTCTCTTACACTTCTACCAGTTTCAGTTTATTGGTAGCAGTTAAAAAAAACATAGAATGTCATGAATTATTTAAATTAACTTAAAAATGATTTGTGTATTTCAAAACATTTAAAAAATATTTTCTTTACAATCAGTTCCAAATTTTGTTGTGAAAATAAACGTCAAAAGTAAAACTTTATTATAATTGCTTTACAGTAGACTTGACTTGCATGTAAATAGCATTAATTTTCAAAAAAGAAAAGAATTAAATAATTAATATTAAATATTTACAGTTAAGTACCTGTTCTAGAAATCTTCCAGACGATGAGGGCTGATTGAGCACCTATTGCGTTTTTATTTGGTTAATTTGGTTTAAGACTACATAAGTTTTTAAAATGCCTTTCCCACGTACTGGTCGTACTGATCATATTGGTCGTACTGATCGTACTGGTCGTACTGATCGTATTGGTCGTAATGGTCGTAATGGATCTAATGAAAATTTGGAAGGTTTCTCTCTCTTGACTTCAGCCGTAAGTTATTTTATTTTAGTATTGTTTGTTTTTAGTTTTCAAATGTCAAAATAAATCCAAATCAATATTTTGTAATTTTTCATAAAATATTTTAGCGAGCTCAACTAAACCAATACAGAAACGTAGTAGAAAGTAACATTACTGATCATTATGGCTGTGATCGCAAATCTATTGGTTATGAAAATGGTGTGGATGATGCTCCTGAGCATGACTGGTTTAAGCTTGAAGCAGAGGAAAACGAGAAGTTGCTTGACCGTGCATATTTTATTAAGTTTATAACTAACACTGATACCCCAAAAAAAGGCACTGAGAAAGATGGTGCCAATGATGTGTTCACTGGGCGGATGAATAGAAGAGCGGATGAAGAATGTGAAAGGAACTATGCAGAGACAGTAGGTGCAGTCAGTAATGAAACTGATTCTACCGTTTCAACTGAATATTATTTGGGATCTTCATGTGATGACGAAAATGAGACTATTTTATCAGCTGAAACAACTAGCAAAAATAACCAGACTGATTCAACAGAGCATTAGATCTGATTGTTTTAAAAATTGGAGGTTAAATTTTATTCTATATACTGGCTTATTCAATTTTTCACAATAAAAATTTTACGATAAATTTATATGTCTTAAAGGCATCTGTGAATAAATATATATATTTAAAGATGATATGCTCCATGCAATACAATTGTTTTTTTTTATTATTATACCCAGAGTTTAAATCTGTATGAACTAAGAATAATTTCAAAAGACTATTAAGTATGCTTAAGAAAAATATTGAAGTATCAGTCATCTTGACTTCTTACTTCCTCTGTTATTAACCAAATTGTTTATCCTATTAATATACCTTCTATTCCATTCTTCAATAAGTATGTTATTTTTTCTTCAATAAGTATGTTTAATTTCCCGACTACATTAATTGGAACTAAAACAATAGTTCTATATCACAATCTGAAAATCAGAACAGAAATAATTAAGTCATATAATTACCTAATTCTTACATAATTGAGATTTCTCATGAAATGTAATAGCCCTAGGCCTATAAAAAGTTATGATATAATCAGTAATGAAATCCTTTAGAAGTAATAAGATTTTAGTTTAATAGTTTAAGTTTAATTATTATTTGAGTATCATTAACATAAAGACACTTAAATATTTTTTAATCTTTTTCTGCGTATGAAGTTTATAATTTTTTTTTAAAACAGTGTTGAGACCTTTAAATTTTTCCAAGCAGGTACTTTCTATCCTACATCTTCAGAAGTAGTACTCTGTTACTTAATAAAAATAAATTTGAAGTAAAAAAAAATATTTTTGTTATAAGTAGGTACAACACATAATTAATTTGACATATGTACTAAAATTCATTATCATCCACCTATAAATTTGCGACGTATACACTTGCAGCCAAGCTAATACGTCATTGCCAGTCCATATATTGAAACTTTTCACAGTAATAAAGCAATTCATTGAACCATGTGACGCGGGCAGTAGTTAAAAATAATGAAAACGCAAATAAAGTCATGAACACAAAGACGAGCTCCATGACAAGCACCAAGACTGAACATCAAGAACAGTCAATGGCGAAGTCGACGACATAACCAAGACCATAACAGGCATGACGACGAACTTAATTATTTTGAAAGGCGCATAGACGGATTCCTTAGGAACGATTTGTTTTGAAAACATACGAACGCTGCAGTCGCACTATGTGGTATGTAGTTGAATGTACCACTTTCATCAAATTCAAATATGCGGTACTGCCACATGGAGTTGCGTTTGCTTCCTATTCCAACGGCATTGTTTTTTCCACTATTTTGGCAAACATCTGCTTCCGTGATGGTTGCCACTCATAAACACATAACAACTAATGTCTGCACAGAATATTTGATGAGACTGTTTGCCGAGACTTCGAAATGCTGCGCTTTTGTTTTTAGTTGCTGTAATTTTAGTAGCTTCTCTTGCCTGTTCCGCTAGAACAAAAACGATACACAATTAAATGAGGATCGGATCAGTCGAACATATTGCGGTGGCATGTGCTGCCAGAAAAATGATGCGATCAAACTGTTGCATGCATGAGTTAAGTCGGTAAGTAATGAGAAGGGGAAGGAGCATTTCAGAATTCTCTAAATTATGTACATATTGGCATATGAGCAGCAGGGAATCGGCACGTTAAAGGTTTCAGTTTCAAAATTGAGCGGTAAATGCAATTTTACTCTATAAAAATTACATCATTCGTGCATATAAATTTAAATACTTTTGCAAAGGGGTACGGAATGCGCTGTTTGTAAACATGAAGAAGGCGGGCTTAATCAAGCACAGTTATTGCAAATTTTATGTTAAAATAAAATATATAATAAATATTCTAATTTTTTTTGATTAATTCAAGAAACGCTTCATTGACTTCGTTTGCTAGCGAAAACAGTAAACTGCACTTCCTTCATCCATGTGGTCTTAATGCATGTTTAACCTAAAGTACTACACCACAATGAGTTACGTTGTTGAAGTATTGTTGTGGTCTATTAAAACATTTACTGAAGAACTTACAGTTAAATGGGGAGGATTTAGCACAGTTTATCATGCTTTATATTATTAGTACTTTTATTAGTCACACATATACATATTTACATCTTTGCCAGTATCCATTAAAATATCCTTCTAAACCGCTAGAATAGTGTAGTGTAGATTGTGCAAAAGAACTTGTCGTCCGACAAAAAGCCGCAAAATAATTATTTTTACAAAACATTGCTGATACGCTCTGTTTGCCATAAACAACAAAAACAAACGATTAGATTGCAATGCCTTGATAGAATGAATTTCATAAATGCAACTAAGAATCAGTGGAGAATGAATGCTGCAAACTCATAGAGGCCACATTCACAGGCACAGCTACAGATAGAACTGTAGCTGCAACTGCAGCTGTAGCAGCTGTTAGGGTTCGAACTGTTAAATAAAAGTCACTCTTTGTGGCATCGCAAACGATCGCTGGCCATTCGCTTTTATGCATTTTTTTAGTATTGCAAATTATTTTTAATTTTTCTATATTTCTATTTTATTTTATTTTTCGTCTTTGAAGGAACTAAGCAAGAAGAGCGGGAGTACTAAAAGTAGATTTACATAAATGTGTTTTGCAGTTTTCTAGCTGCTTTTATCAGTTTGTAATTCGCCTGTTTACGTATAATGCAACTGCTGATAAAATTATATATTTTTGCATATTTTATCAATAAAAAAAAAAAAAGAACTCAAACGAATAACTATTGAAGTGATATGTGTTATTCTATGGAATATAGAATCACGAGTATACGAGTAAATATTTAATAATTGTTTTGATGTGATTTCCTGGAACCCATATCATTATTTCTAATTTTATACACATATTTTAAATATTTTAAATATCTAGTTTATATATAAAATTATTATTTTGATTTTATTCTTTGAAATAAAATCCATGCTTCTAATTTTATTAATAATAAAAATATTTATACAAAAGGCTTAACTCAAAGTAAATAAGTTATTTACTTTGCATTTTTTTATTAAGATTTATTTTTATATATTTCATTTGAAGCACTTTCTATTTTCTATTTTTTTTCAGTGTTACGTAAATTTTATTACGTTTTCATTTTTAAGTGCTGATAGCTGGTGCTTTGACAGTTGTATATTTGATTTTATTTCCGCACTCTTTGTACAAGGTGAGATGAAAAAACTGCAACAAAGTAAAACGCCATAATTTTTTCATTTTTTTTAAATTTTATTGAATGAAAGCAAAAAATGTCGGAAATAACATCAAATTTGAGAATCGGTTTAGAATTGTTCGAATTGGCCACCTTTGGCACGAACTATGGCCTTCAAACGGCCAATGAAACCATCACACGCTGCCCGAAAGTGGCTCTGTGGTATTTTGTCCCATTCTCGGCGAAGCGCTTGCTTGAGATGATCGACACTTTGGTATTTTTTAGTGCCAACCTTGCTTTCCAAAATACCCCAGGCACAATAGTCCAACGGATTGGCATCCGGAGATTTTGGTGGCCATTGTGCGGTGGAAATGAAGCGAGGAACCTCATTTCTTAACCATTCTTGGGTGGCGCGTGCTGAGTGCGATAGTGCTGAGTCCTGTTGGAATGTTCAAGGTCTGCGGCCGAAATGTTTGCGTGCCCAGGGCTTCAGAACTCCCTCCAAAATATTTTCGCGATAGATTTGCGCATTGATTTTGACCCCACGGTCGATGAATACGAGCGGCGAGCGACCATCGGCTGTTATGGCGGCCCACACCATCACCATGGCCGGCTTTTGAGTTGTGGTGGCCAACAGAAGTTGCAAATTTTCAGCTGACCTCTCTGGCAAGTAAACACGATCATTTTGTTTGTTTACAAACTGCTGGATAACGAATGGTTTCTCATCGGAGAAAACCAAATTCGGCAGTTCACCACTTTCGGCCAAGCGAAGCAACTCTTTAGCTTTTTCGAGTCTAACTTTTTTTTGCGCATCAGTAAGATCTTGCACTTTTTGGAACTTCAATGGCTTTAGTCCAAGCTCATTTTTCAATATTTGCCGAATGGCATATTGCGATATGTTCAGCTCACAAGCCATTTTTCGTCCACTGCGACGCGGATTTCGTTCAATTCGCTTCTTCACTTTTCGAACCATTTCTGCCGATGTTGCTGTTTTTTTTCGTCCACTTCCTTGACGTCGGGCTACGCTACCAGTACCATGGTAACGAGCGATGGTACGAGACACAAAAGATTTATTCACTTTTAAATGCTGGAGGGCTCTAACGATAGCCACTTGTGGTTTTCCAGCCAAATGCAAAGCAATCACACTATCACGCTTGAATTCCATCACAAATAACTTTTTTCTGAAAAATTCCCACCAAAATGCTTTTGTGCGCTTGTAAACAATATAATGAGCTGTCACTAGAATAAATCTGACAGCTGTGGGACGAGCGGTTTAGAAATGACAGCAGTCTGAAGTTGGTTGCAGTTTTTTCATCTCACCTTGTATGCGAAAATGAACTGAGGGGATTTACTCTGTCATTAACTTTGTTTAATTACTGCCTAAATATTATTTCATGAAATCCCTGTTTCTTACATTAGAATATGAAAATTTTTTTTACACACTTTTCTAAATTTGAGTTTATTTTCATTATTTAATCATTCAAAATTGTTTTCATTTTTTATGCTTTAATTTTAATGTTTTCGTCGTTTACATTTTTGTTTTTTAAGTGCTAATAGCTGTTACTTCGACTGTTGTTTATTTGCGTTAGGTTGAAAAGTGACTGCAAGACTGACAAAAGTCAGGATATTTATATCGTAATTAGTATAACTTTGTCACACAACAAAACTATGAGGATACATACCGTGCATACCCATTCTTTTATGTCGTTTTCGATTGACAAATTTAGATTTGTTTTCAATCTGTCATATTTTGCTTGAGTTTTGTGGCCTAATCGAATAGGGTAATCCTATTTAGAGTAATCACAATATCAAATACATTTTAATTGTCAGATAAAATAAAATGACTTTTAATTTCAGGGTTATATTATTAATCGGGCAAAATATTTAAAACTTTATAAAATATCTCGAGTATTATATATTTTGCTTAAAAGCAATCGAAAGTGAAAATTGCACTAAAAGTAAATAACTGGTGAAAAAGTTACCTTAGATTTGCCAATCGTAAACGACTTTAGATTCAACATTCGAATAGAGCAAGCGGCACAAACTATAGATGTTGAAGCTTAAAAGTAGTATAGAATACTTCTATACTACTTTTAATTGACGCAGCAGGGCTTAGAGATCTACTCTAAACCCATCACATCTCTTAAATATAATAATAATAGATTAAGGGTTTTAAACGTTAAAACTATATTAATATAACAGTTGCAGCATTCAAAAAAACTATTATAAAACTATTAATCATGGAAAACACGTAGGTTTTAGTTGTAACTTCGATTTTGCATTTTTTTCTTATTTAGGAATATATTTTTGTATTAATTAACATGATATAAAATTTCTTTACTTTGCATAAACTAGTATACGTAATATGTTATATCACAAGATTGTTGTAATTACTAATTTAATGTTCATATAAAAAGGTTCTTTATATAAAAACATATTGTATAAAAAATAAACAAGAGAAGCGAGTTATTCAATAAATTTTGTTGCAAATATATTAAATGAATTTTTATGAATATTTGAATATCCCTAAATATAGATTCTTTTGATTGAATTATAAAATTAGTTTATATTTTTAGGTGCAAATGTACGCTTGACGTAAACGTAAATATAAGATAAATAAATATACAAATCTTTTTGGCAAATGTTCAAGGATGTCACATTACTAAGCAATAATATATCATTTAGAAAATCATATAAGATTGGACTGAAATATATTAAAGATATTTTTACTAATTTTATTATGTTTGATATAGTTTAAATGCCAAGGAAAATGAGTTTACTCTTTACTCACAGATCTGTGAGTAATCAATTGTTTAATAAAACAAATTTTAAAACAAATAAAAATATACTTTTATATTTTTAATCAGTTAAATATTTTAATAAATGTAATTACCTAATACTAATAATAAGCAACTAATAAAAATAATAAGTAATAATTACCTAATAATTAAACTAAAATATATTTAAATATTTAAATAAGTAATATTGTAGGCTTATGTATACATATTTTGAGTTTCATTATTTGATATTTTGCTTTAAAATATCTTACAGTTCAATTATCTTAATGTTATCATCAAAACTTCTGATTAATATATTAGAAAAAAAACTGTATGAAATCATTTTGTTAAAATCAAATAAACAAAAAGTATTTTTAGAATTTTAAATTTAAATATATAATATATACCAATATTAACCTATATTGATGTTATTGATGCTATCGTTAACCGCCACATGGACCCATTTAGGCATGTGCCGCTATATAAAATTTATGAAGTTAATAATATTTTATTGGTTATAAAAAAATGTATTAAATTTTAATGAATCAAAGATAATTTTTGGATTTAATGTGTTTTGAATAAATTTTCTATAATTAATTTAAAAAATTTCAATTAAACTGAAATCTTAAAATAATTGCAATAAATCAATATAAATAAGTAAAATCAACACAATAGCCATTGCTTGGAGATACTTAAACCGCTTGATTTTACAGATGCAGATAATTAAATTAATAGCATAATTGAATCTATGTAACAAACTAAAAATATGTTAATTATGTTAATTAAATTTCCAAACATAATGCCACATAATCCGATTTCTTATCGATGTTGCATTAAGCCCATCATCAGCCAACGGCAACTGAGGAGAAGTTGCCTCAAAGTTGCAGCTGTTGACAGGCCATTAGTTTTGTTGTCTGCCACCAAATCTGTTGTGTGCTGATGCACAATGTAAGTAACAGAACAAGCTAACATATTTGTAAGATGGCTGTTAGATTTTCAGATATCGGCTACAGCAGTGAAAATATGATAGAAAAATGCAGCTAGTATGCATAGTGAATAATAAAAAAATAAACAAAGTAGCAAAAATGTATAAATCCACATTCCGTAGAAGGCGGGTAACAAGTTTTTACGTTGACAGAAAATGTGTAGTATTTTTAATATTCTTACGAAATTATGCCATACAACATATGCACATGCACATTAAATATTTTGTAGTAAACAGCGAAACAAGTATCTATCTACGTATAGAAATTATATTTTGTAATATATCGTTAAGCAGCACGTTCAAATAATATATTAAAATTAGAATTTGTTTGTTCATGTAGAAATTTTCAAAACATGTAAAAACAAAACAAAATATTAACAATAAATGTAATATCACTTCCCCGAATTATTTTATTGTAATAAATTTAAATTAATTAAGCAAACATGTATAAATTTGTTAAAATTTAATATCTGCTTAATTAATGATTTGTGTATTCTTAATGAGATAAGTTAATGTACAAAAATAGAGCCTAAAAATTTTGTATACAAATATTTTAAGATCTGTTTTTATCATCAGCTAACAAGATAAAATATCATGTCTGCAAAATATATATAAAAGCAACATACCTATAATAATTAATGACTTTATCGCAAAACATAGTTAATTTATCTTATATGTTAATTAAAGCAAAAAGAAAAAATATTTTTTAAAAATTTGTCATTTTTTGATTAAAAATAACGATAAAATATGAAAATGTCAATATTACACACATAATTTATACTAAGAGATATATAGGAAATATTTTTATATTTGAGAATTGATAGCAATAGTATAATTAATGTATAAGTCCTTAACATCATTTAATGAAACATCATTTAGCAGATGGTGTTGGAGGTATACACATCTATATACACATCCATTCATCTGTACTTGTATCTTTGCTTAACTAACTTTTCTTTCTCTTTTTCTTTAAATTTTTTTATACTCTATATATGTTTTCTTTTGTTCTAGATAAAAAACTCAGCACTGATTCGTGGTGTAAGTTACTTTAAAATGAACTAAATCGGTTTCTTATCTTACGGTAGACGGATGAAAAGAGTTTGATATAAAAATATTTTATACACCTATACCTTGATTTTTAGAAACAATTTCTTTGAAATAGACGAAATCTGTTGATCATAATTGGTGGGTAAAAATATAGATGATTTTAATATAAAAATATTTTATAAATAAGGTAATAGTGTTTATAAATAACTGTACCTTGATTCTTGGAGCAAATTTCTTTGGTATGGACGAAATGGCTTACTTAGCTCATGGTTGGTTGCAGTGGCTGATCAACAGATAACCTCCCACCTCATATAATATAATTAGCAATTATTTACTGTTATGGCACCACACTCCTCGCAACCACCTACAAATAAACTACATTCATGTTTAACTTATAGATTGATACTGAGATCTCTACATGCTTATTTTGTTCCTTCAATCAACTTATGTTAGGCATTGATGCGGACTAATAATTTCCAATGTTTATATAAAATTTCATTTGAGCTTAGATTAAATACATATAAGAAAAATTTGATTTGCTATTTTCTTTTGAGTTGATTATATTATATTTAACGAGACCATGCTCTTTTGTATTGAAAATAGTTATAGTTGCTAACACATTTACATCAATTTGGTTGCACCCTAGGTTTTTTATCTTAAACATTACTATTAAAAAATTTTAATTGATTATATTCTATTTCAAATCCAGATCATATCTAGCAATGAATTGTCAATAAATAAATTATATGTCTATGTTTTTGGCATAGAGGTGTTTATTAGACGTACAGTTTTAGTATATATTCCAATCTAAAGTATATTTAGCATTGAATGAGTCTTAATTCAAAGAGGATGGTTATACTTAGAAACACTTCTATGTTTTTGGTGAAGCTACCGAATATGTCGTTATTTTGTTATAGGGCTATTTTTGTATACATATTCATTATGTGTTCTAGTAAAGACTGAGTATGAAGTCAAAGATAGAAATATATCTATGTTTTTGGTTAATTTACCAAAAATGTCGTTTGAATGTTATTTTGATACAGAAATATCTGTCAGACGCATGCTTTTAGTATGTATTTTAATCTGAGGCATATCTAGCAATGACTTACTGTGAAATTATCATAGAAATATTTCTATGTTTTTGGTCAAACTACCTAAAATGTTGCCGTTTGATATACGAATATCTGTCACACGTTTCATTTTAGTCTCACAAAATTTCGATCAAGGGATTATCAAAAAGTAAGTCATTCAGTCGGTCGTCTGCTTCTTTTACTTTATTTAATACTCATGTTCTTTTAAATGAATCTGTACTAATAACTTGTTTTAATACTTAATATTATTGAGCATCACAATTGATTTCTGGCCTATTCAACTTATATTTACAAATAAATTTTTCTATAGAATCTGATACGTTGAAAGAACAGAAGTAAATAATATTAATAAAGACAAAAACGGATTTTAAGACTTTAAGCTTCTCCGTCACATTTATCGCCTGTTAATATTCAAATCTATGCATACTTTTGGTGTCTGTACATGTGTTAACATAGATTCTAATGTACACTGGCTAACATACTATAGAGTCGAGAGTACGAGTAGAGTAGAGTATGGCGCAATAATATAAGTTAATTTAAATGAACTTGTTGGATAGTTGTACACAGTTGTTGTGTTAAAACTTGTTTCACAACACTAAAGTAAATTTATTATTCGTTTTATTTTTGTTATTGTTTTTGTTTTTGTTTTTTATCTCTGAAGCAGTATTTGGTGTGGTGTTTGCTGAGTATATGTGTCAGCGTACTACGAAGAGCTGCGCAAATATCTGCCTATGTCAGAAGACTACTACTGTCGGACACTACTAAGCCACGTACCAATACTGGAACTGCTCTTGGTTTATTGCTTATGTCCACAAAACATGATGTAATTCCATAGGAATGTGCGCAAACGCAAAAACAATATTTCTTGATTTCATTCATACATTTATTTTGTAACTAATTAAAATTGTTGTTAGGTGCTGCGTCCACGGCTGTAGCTGTGGCTGTGGCTGTGACTGCGGCTAAGGCTGTTGTCGTTATTTATATTTGCAAATTAACTTTTATGAAAAATAATTACTAGAAAACATTGTTTAAATTGAATGTACAACAGCTACAGTGGAGCCTAGTTAAAATGTAAATGGATTGCATATGAATGGATTGCATTCTATTACCCACACTACAGCGAACTCGGCATTCGTCTCAACAGTTTCATGGTAAAGACACATACTTATGGGTAATCTATAAAAATTCTAAGAACTCTGCATTTACTACTTCAAACAATTGGCTGCTTTCTGATAGTGTCAGTTCTATTTTCATTGCACACTCAGCTATTTGCACAAACCGGATGCGTTATCAGCTGGAAACACTGTATTTTTAAATTGAATTTTGTAGCTAAGCTATGCGTTACACCCTGGTCATTTATCTAAAAAATTTGCAAGTAAAACCAATAAAATAAACAATTTGTCTTTTTATGTGATTTTTGCTTTTTTTCGACTTTTTAGTGTTTTGTAAATATCGATAAACGATGAGTTAATTTTTGCTGAGCTGCCACACAAAATTTTGAACGTAATGAATGGCGACGATTTATTTTTAAGATACTTTTTTTTTTATTTGATTTTTTGCTGATTTTTGTTTGGTTTTAATCAATATTTAATGTCTAAATATTTTTCAAATGTTAATGCAACGCATTCGATGTTTTATAAGCTGTTTTTTTTTTTTTTTAAATAACAAGAATTCTATGAGTGAAGGTTAAGCTAAAAGCTACGAAACTGGAAGTTAGAAACTTGCATACTAATTTTTAAGCAAATATGAATATATATTCAAAAATTTTTAAATGGAAGTTTGTATAGAGTTATTTGGATATTTTAAATAGTTGCTAAATGCTTCAGACCAATAAAAAATCTTAATAGATTGTTTAGTAAACTTGCTGTACATGAAATTGTTAGAATATGTGATGACATTAATGCAACTACAGTATCATAATCAGGTAAATAGCAAGTGTTCGAAATGGGGCAAAGTTTGATATAAAAATATTCTATAAATAGAGGAAAACTGTTTCTAATTTAAGAAATTAAAAGTTCTTAACAATAAACGGTGTACAGGATGGGACAAAGTTTTATATAATAATATATACTATTATTATATTAAAAAATATAATAATATTTTATAAATAAAAAGCTACTGTTCTAATTTCAAGAAAATAGAAGTTCATGACAATTGACATTGTTAAAAAGTATTTTATAGGTAAAGAAGAATTGTTCTCCTTTCAAGAAAATAGAGGTTCTTAACAATTGACATTGTTTAAAATCGGCGAGAGTTTGATATAAAAATATTTTATAGGTAAAGAAGCAATGTTTTCATTTCAAGAAACTTAATAGGAACTTAACAATTGACATTGTTCAGAATCGGAAAGAGTTTGATATAAAAATATTTTACAGTTAAAGAAGCACTATTTTCATTTCAAGAAACTACAGGTTCTTAACAATTAACATTGTTCAGAATCGGAAAGAGTTTAATATAAAAATATTATATAGGCAAAAAAGGCTTGGAACTCCTTTTTATTTTTATGCTTTGAAGTCGTCATACACAACAAAAACTTGACTATATTTCATAGGTCCCCTATCTCTTCACTCTCATAAGTTATTATCCACACACCAAATAAATCTGAATATCATTGTTTTTTATAACTTCAGAATAGTATTATTTAAAATACTAAGCAGTGATTGTGCTAGCATATTGCAGTTCTAGAATTAACTTTATCTATTGAAACAAAAATAAAACAATGGTAATCCCGCTTATCACTTTAGACACAATGAAACACTCATACATATACATATGTATATATAGAAAATTACATTGATTAAGAAACACATACAACGATAAATGTCAAACTGTTATCACTAACGTCCCACAAAGTACGCTCAACTCTTAGTATTTTATCAGTGGTGCAGTCTGTGGAAAATGTTTATAAAAATTATTGTATAGTGTTTGAAAAAAAATGATTGATTTATACAACGGAAATGCAAATAACAATGCAAATATAAGAATTATTTAAAATACAAGTATATATACATATTAATATAGTGCTCAGACAATATAATTACATAAAAGTACAAAAAAAGTTAACACCACTCGTTTACCTTATGACTAATGAATTTCGATTCAGAACGAGAAATGCTGTCAGAATTCAAAAAAGATTAAAAGACTGAAAATAAAACAACGAAACTGACATTTTGTGAATTTTAAGAATAAAACACTAAAAACCTAAATAAGTAAATACGAGTAAATAAATGAAGAAGAAGAAGTTAAATATAAAGGTATCTGCATATCAATGCATCTTAAGGAACAACCGGCCAGCACCCTCGCCGTGCCACAAATAAATAAACAAATTCGCATATAGCGTAATTATTTACGTAAACATGATACATTACCGCCTCGAAAAAGAACTCAAATTTGTTGTTGTTTAAACCTTTTAAGCAAAAGAAGGAACAATGCCGCCGACACTGATACCGACATTGACACCGGCAACGACACCGACGCCATCATCATCGCACTGAACCATCAAAAATTTTGACATGTACGCGTTAAAACATTCTTAATGGACTGCAACGTCTTTAAATCAGGAAACAGGAAAGTTCCAAAAAAGAAAACAAGAGAGAAAAAGAATAAGGAGCTCAAAAAGTAAGCAAAAGAAAAGAGCTTGAAGAATTTTGGGATTTAATTGCATGCATTTCGTTAATATAAATGGGCGTAAAAGTCAAATTACAAGTATGATGACTTCTCTTGATCGGGAAAGGTAGGCTGGGAATTATTATTCTGCAAAGATTTCCTTCCTTTCCTTGGCTGTTGGCAAAAAGAGAAAAAAATTTTAAAAACTTCAAAATTTAACATTATTTCAAAAGTAAGAGTAATTTATAAAAAGCAACAGTAGTAGGGGGGAAAGAGGCCACACCTTTAAATTAAAAAAATAATTTTAAAATTAAACTAAAATTTTAATTATTATTAAATTAATAACCTTTTACCTAAAATTTTAGTATAACATAAGCAATATGTAATATTTTAATAATATTTTTTCCCTGAAATCAACGTAAGTTAAACAAAAACAAAATATCTACCATAAATACAATTTTTATAATTGGACAATATTTTTTATTTCTTCAACGTCATTACCCAAAAATACTACAAAATGTAAGTATGGTATTAATGTTCTTTGCTCAATTGCCAAGGCAAATATATAGTACTCGAAAATCGTAACATTCCTGACATATAAGAAGAAATAAAATAAATCTGTGCTGTCACAAAAAATATAATTAGAATATATAAATTTAATTTTTATTGGAAACTTTCTATTATATTTGTGCAATTTAAAATCTGTTAGCTTTATTTATTTATAATAACAGACTATAAAATAAGATATATAAAAGAAATTACGAATAAATAATAAAAGGTTTAATTTTAGGTTTAAAGGTTAGTCTGTGACAGGATGCTATACGTACGTAGATTACATATTATAGATTTCAATTTCGAAAAATTCGAAAAATTTGAAAAATAGATTATTGGTGTAAGTAACTCTCTTAATGTGATTATAATAATCAATTATTACTGATCTTATAAATAAATCTAAACAACATATATGTTACCTCAAAAAGGTTTTCATTATATATTGTTACTTGTGGCAGAAGTTCCAAATTTTTTCCATGGCTTCATTATTGTAGATTTAACCAAAATACTCTTGGTAAAAATTATATGATTTCTAATTCCAGATAATTATTCTTGAATATATTTTCTATTTAGTAGAAAATTAAAGTCTAAAGAATAATTTAGAATTCCTACGTGATTTTTTAACAATAGAATATGCGTGACTATATACTGATTATATATTATATACAAATATATTATATTTTTAATTGCTTCTTACACTACGGTACAAGTATAATGAAAATGGGTTATTGTGTTATATTAAAAAATTTATTATTTTTTTATTATTATATTAATATATTTACTAACTTCATTATTCTATTGAATATTTATTTGAGAATATATTTTTAAATAATATTATTGTATTACATGCTGATACAATTTCTTTATAAAATTTAATATTTATTTCTTACGTATGTTAATATTTATTTTCAATTTAAAAATTATTATCATATTAAAGCAATTCTTCAAATTTATTTATATTAATATTCATTATTTATTAATAAAATTGGCAATTACTATTTGTTGCTATATTTATTACTTGTTACTATAATAAAAATATATTAAGTCTAATTATAATTTAATAATTAAACAATTTATTTTCTATTATTTAATTATTATTTATAATATTCATAATGATCATTAACAGTAGCGGGAAGTGTTTTAAATTGAATTTTTATTTCATAGAATAATTTAATATAAAAACTATTAATAATGTTAATTTTTTTATTTATTTATCTATGGTTTATATATCATTATTCACTTAATATTATTTAAAAACAATTCAAATAATTTTTGTTTTGTATATTACTGTCACCTGTCATTAACTAATAATATCTGTTTTAATTTTTAAATCTGTTTTTATCTTTTATCGTTTCTTTTTAGTTTTTTTTTTATATTTTTACATTAGTTCTGACTATTAATTTTTAAAGGTAATAAATATTATTCAAAATATTTAATTAAATTTAAAATTATTTTTTCATTGTTATTTTTTATTTTCTTATATCTAGTAATATAATTTAATATCGTACATTTTGCAAATAACTTGATTTACAATAAAAACTATTGGTAAAAATTTTTTAAATTATTTAAAATATCTAACTTAATTAAATTAAATATTATATATTAATTATAATATTTTAAATTTTTTTGTGACATTAATGACTAAATGACTAATTAAAAATAAAAAAATTTAAATAAAATTTAAAGATCGCTATTTAACTGTTTTTAATTAAAAATTTATTATCTTTTATTATTATAAAATAATTTCATTATGTTAACTTTTAAAAATATAAATATTATTAATGTTAAAAAGTGCAAATTTTTATTATTATAATAATTTGTGAATTAAAACTAAAATTAATTTTAAAGTTAATTAAGAATAATGAACTGGAGTACTAGGTCCTTCGTCGTAAATTTTTATATTTCATCTAAATATTTTATTTAATTTCATATATTAGTTTTAAAGTATTTATTATATTTTAAATTCTTAATTCATAAAAGGAACCCTAATGTCACAAACCTAAGTGACCTAATATCATTAAGATCTTTTAGTACATACACTCTTAGATACTCGTAGTAACGATCAGAAATTCTCTTCGATATAATTTTAGTCATTTACAGAAAATCACACAAATTAAAGTTAAAAGATTATTTTCAAATAACATATTATATATTTGCATATAAATTTATCGCGAAACTCTAATATTATAATAATTTATATTTTCTTAAATTAGTGACTTTAATACGTACTTTTTATAATTATGATTTTTAAATAATAATTCTATGTATTGTATGTATAGTATGAATTATTATATTGTTTATTACGTCGTCTTAATAAACTTTAATTAACTTAATACTGCATTTACTGAATTCACTGCATAATAAAAATAAGGTTTAAGCAATATCAATCGGCAGCATAATTTATTACAACAATCAATAATTATTTTATAAGTGAATAATGTGTAAATTTTATTATTTTCTATTTATTATTAATTGTCGTCTGAGAGGTTGCATATAAAACTTTGAACCAGCAATGCATACGGGTATATATTTTCAAATATTGTATGTGTATACCAATGTAGCTGATAACAATAAATGGCAATAAGCACGTTTAATTATAGATTTTATTATAGCAATTACAAAGTTCAAGCCATTACAATAAAACCCATTCTCAGTAATAAAATTGTTTTTTTTCTATTTTGTTTTGTTTATAAATTTTATTAAAATGCAGTCAATTTTGCATATAAATTGTTAAATCGAATATATTATTTAATATAAAATTCGAGGCGCCATCGAGCTTGAAATTCTGCAACGCAAAAATTGGCTGTTTGGAGATATGTTGACACTCTGGTAATCATGCTCGGCACATGGCAAGACTCATGCAGGGTTTCAGTAAATTTTTTTATAAAATTTCATAGAATAAATCAAGCACAACGTACCACGTCGCATGACTCAGGTTAGACGTCAATGGTGTGTCAATAATGATAATTTGGAACTTGATAACTATAATGAATGCAAAAGATTGTGTATGCAAAATTGAATTAAAATTGATATTTCATAAGTCAATGTAAATACAGACGACTTGTTTGATTGGAATGCAATTTTTATTAAAATTTATGCAATTTACGAGTTTTATTATCATTATCTTGTTTTTATTAATAACAAATTCATTGACTGAAAATAAATAAAGTTTATTAACTGGCAATTTTGTAAACTAATATATATTATAAAAATGGAGCTGTAGATCGCTTAAAAATAAAGTAAAAAAGTTTTAATATCCTTCAGTCTGATAATTCTCTTAAAAATTAATTATTTACTATTTAACGAAATTGAGATATGTGTTTCAGATTAAATTTTTATAATAGCTGTAATTTTTTCTTTCAGAGTAGCAAAAAAATACTCTCAACTTACGAAAGTAGACATGTGAAGCAATAGCAATGCTCTTAAAATTTTCAGAGTTAGGTTTTACTCATTAACTCATTAAAAATTTTACGTCTCAAGTTTTAGTGCAGCCAAATTCAAAAATCAGTTCATTGAAAATATAGTGCAAAATTCCAGTATTTCCACAATTTCATTTACTAAGTTCAAATACATAAATAAATAAACTAATTTAAATATACAAGACAAAAATGCTAACCATTGGCCTTCTAATATGTTATTCATTTAGTTTTCTTTTAGTACTTAATGTTGTGTTTTTACATCTGAAAGAAAAAATTACAGCTAATATATACTCTTTTTAAAAAGATATTTCGTATGGAGACTGCATAATATAGTCAACAAAGATTTTATTGGGATGTGTAAAAAATCTCAATTTAAATTTTTATTTGATAAAGTCTGTTATTAACAAAGAATCAAATACCTTAATATAGATAGCCACACAGTTGGAAAATTCCAAAAAAACAGAAAATCTCTTTATGTATATAATATAAAAAAGAACGACTCACTTGAGCTTGAAATTTGGATCCATTCTGTTATCACAGTTTATGTATGTTAATACACACATAGACACATATACATATAAATATATACAGAAACACTTTCCGGAGAACCTTAAATTGGACCAGGAAACCATATTGTCGCTTTAATTAAGCAGGCAACGTTTGTAACGTCTATGCTAGGGATATCGGACAGTCATTTCTCAAATGAAGAAGTGAATGTGCGTCTTAAGTCACACTTTCTTCCCTCTCTAACGTTGAATACAAACATAACATATGTTACATATATTATTTTATGGTATACGACTCGATCTTCATTACGTCATACTACCTAGACAAAGGTTATGTATTTTTTATTAATAATAATATATACACAGTAAAAAATTGCGTAGGATTAATCCAAAATTACTTTCAAACAGAAATGATAACTAATCAATATAGTAAAAATTCGTTGATTGTCTTCTAACTTAAAAACGTTTAAACGGTTGACTTTGCTGAAAGATTAGCACACATTATAAAACTAAAAAAATCTTGAACTATGCTAATTACAATACTAAAAATTATTTTATATTAAAACTGTTTTTATATTAAAATGATTTTTCAAAAGTTTAAAGTTTTTTATGTCATAATGCCCCGACCACAAACATGATGTCATATTAATTATATCATTTTTATTTTGATGTTATACATCAGTTCTCTTTGTGAGTTAAAATTAAAATTTAAATATTACATTAAAATCTTAAATGACATTATTATACTTTTTATTAATACATTGTTTTATGAAAAAGTTTTTTAGTCTTAAGTAAATTACTAAAAGCATGTGTCTAGTATATGAAATTATTTATTCAGTATTTTTAGTGAAGTATTTATTTTTTTTCTCATATATGTGTAATAATTTAGTAATATAGTAATTTAAACTTTTTTCGATAATACTTTACCCAAACATTTTAACAGCAGCATGTTAGATCAGAAGTATATCAAAGATATGTTATAAGACTATTTATTTTGTAGATAAAGATGAAAAATATATTGCCAAGAAACAGATTTAGCATATTTTGTATATATGTTACTTATATCTTTTTAGACGAAAAAGTTTTGCATACCGATTTAATCTAGACATCGTGTTAGCAACTATCTTTGGTCTACAATACATATTTATGAGTAGATTCAAGTCAATCTTAACCTCTAGAAATATACTTAATTTCTAGATAACATTAGATATAGATTAGATTAAAATAATTCAGAAAAACTAAAATATTAAATTTTAAAAGACCTTAAATTTTATCATTGAAAGAGGTAGGTGAAAAATCGCTTTAACATCACAATATTAATTGTCTTGTATAGAACTTTGACCCATAATATCAATCAATTAAGTTGCCTTCAAAGTCGTTAATGTTCAATAGTACAAATAATTTTAATTAAGCTATTGGAAGTAGAAATAAAATAGAGGTTTGGTCTTACCAAAGCCACCCACGCCATAATAGATACAACATGAAAAAATAAAATAAAAGTAAAACATTTAAAAAAGTAGAAAAATAATAAAAAATACCAATAGAATTAAAAGAAGACATAAGAAATTAAGTATTTACATTTGCAATGTACCAGCAACTGCATTTTGAGTTAAGAGTACATTGTACTGGTTTTCGTGTCTAAGTCGTAAGTCGTAAGTCGTAAGCCGTAAGCCGTAAGCCGTAAGCCGTAAGTCGTAAGCCATAAGCCACCAACTTCGACTTCTAAAAGAGCACAAAGTGAAGTCAGAATAAAGCATTTGAGGCTACCGTTGTAAGCGACATGCCCAGTATTAACTAATAGAATTATGGCATTAAATATAGAAAGAAAGACTACCATATTTGAGACCTTGTACGTGTACTGCCTACACACCGGCACAAACAGAGTTGCGAACACAAACTCAGATCGCGTTTTAGTCACAATGGCACACAATTTGCATAACAAATAAAGACAAAATCACAATCATTTAACATATCTATATACATAAACATACATATATATATGTAAATAGATACCGGTATAATATAAACTTTAAATACAACTATTTATATATGGAAAAATAAAGTTAAAATACTAAATGCCTTTTCAATGGAAGAGCACACAGACGTCATAATTGAAACGAAGCGCAACGAATTTTATTTATTCTTTTTTTTTATATTAAAGTTTTTATTTTTTATATTGGCATAAAATTAAATTTAAAACAAAAAACTACAAAATTCGTATAAAAACACATCAATTTACATAGTGTTTTTATTGTAAACAAAAGTTGATTTTATATCTCTGCTGTTTGTTCAAATAAAAACTTCATTTTATACAATACCAAATGGCAATGTAAAAAATAGATAAAAGCTGAAAAACAAAAAAACTTGATATACAACAATGACAAGATACTCGTACTCGTATAAAGATGACGCCAGATTTGTTGAATAATTAAAAATAAATTAACCACGCCACTAAATTCGGTATATACAGTTTCAGTGCTGGAGGTATATATGCTTGCATATATCTAAGTATCGGCAGATACAAAAGATTAGCATGGGTGTTATCAGTGTTTCGGTTGTGACGGATAAGATAAGTCGTTATAATTTTGTATGAATGTTGCCTTTTAAAAGCAAATAATTAGTATTAGAAAAAAAGAAAATATATGTAATAAAAAATTTAATATAATATTATAATATAATTGGAATAAAATTAATTTAAAAATTGACTTAAAATTGAATTAACTAAATATCAGTTTTCTTTTAAAGCACTGAAAGTTTGTGCAGCCTTGGCTACTTGTTGTTAAACACGATTTGTCATCGCTTCTAATTTGACAGGCACAAGTTCTAAGCCCGGACTTGCAATCCAAACAAATTATATACGGACTATAAACTAATTAAAAATTCGATTATTTCCTAAGACCACTGATGATGACTACTTGGCAATACTCCAAACAGCGTTGTATGGTCAGCCAAATTTCAATAAAATTAAATAAATTTTTGTGTTTGTCCTTTCTTTCTTTCTTTGCTATTCGAAAACCCTCTGAGTTTTTTTTTTAATTTATTATAATACAATTAGAGTAGAATTAATTTAAAAAATTGACTTAAAATTAAATTAACTGAACACCAATTTTTTTTTTTAGGATTATATGCTAATTGCTAATAAGGAGATAAATAATAATTATAAATATATCTCAATCGGAATTAAATTGGAAATTGCTACCGATAGATCTGTGTGCTAAA
>NC_051847.1:173680744-173737035 GCF_002237135.1 Teleopsis dalmanni
GCTTACAGAAGAATAGGTTATTAATCGTCAGAAAGCGCTTTGAGAATAGCTTAGCAGCAATGAAAAAGTTCTGAGTTACAATGAATGGCTTTGGTGTGTGAGAGGAGTAAGGAAGCGATGGTAAGGCTTAAATAACAAGTTAACACTTTTAATGTTTTCTAAATTGTAGCAGAAATACCTACAGTCAGTCGGAATAAAGCAAATATGGCATTTATTGAGGTATTAATGCGCACGAAGGGCTCATGTACGTGCTTAGCTTGGGAAAATGTAAAATGTTTACTTAACGCTGGGAACACCGCGCAAGGGCTTTGAATGTTTAGCATAACAACGGATGTTGATTTATTTTTATAAGCTTTACAATATGGCAATGGAAGACCTCTTCTATTCCATTCAATATGTTTTTCAGTCTCTTTCAATCATTTTTTGTTTCTTTGTAAATCTTCAGCAGCAATTAGCGGGAGTCGAAGGGTCATGGTTGTGTTAACTTAGAAGGAAATTTTTTGATACAAAAAGAATAATTAATGGATTTCACAAAATGAAAAACATTTATAAAATAGGAGGTTTTGTTTTGGGATACTTTAAGTGAGTGAAAATCACTCGTCCGTACAACAGCGTTACATATGTTACGAAGATAAAAATCTAAAAAAATTGTAGTATTTTCCATTAATTAAACAATTTAAAATTTTAAGAGTCTTTTTGTTAAATGAAGTTTAAAAGATACGAAGCCCTAAGAAACTAGATGTCTATGGTTGAAATAGGTCCATAAAATTAATCAAGGAAGAATATATTTATTCAAATAGAAAGGTTTAAACAGTAATAAACTACAACAACAAAGTATATATCTGATTACATTAATTGAATGTATCGCTGATTATTGCGAAATTTATAATGAAAAATATAATTTGAATTTATTACTCACGAATAATTTTTTAACTTAGTGGTTTAAATCGCGAAGACTGCGACGATATTACAATCTTAGGACATAGATTACACAGGAGTATAACGAAAGCTATTTTGGGTTTCAGCAAATCTGTAATTCGTGTAGTTATTGGAGTACTAAAGGAGAATTGTGTCATTGCATCAATACTTCAATACTGTGTAGAAGTTGCACAGGACTAGTTATAGGACTTGTCACTTTCCGTGTAAATATAAATATAATAAAACAAATATGATGTCATGGAAACAACTAAAATAATTTGTTCTATTTAGAAAGATTTCAGGGTGTCATTCAAACGATATAATTTTTTTTGAATTCGTATTGCCAAAGGATTGATTCAACAAAAGAAATGATACTATTATATGGTATAGTTTTTTACTTTTCTATATCAAATAATTTTAAACCAAAAAGCAAATCTGAGAGTACCATTTGTTGGACTGCATTGTACCTCATTTTTGTGTCAACTTTAATGAAATTACTCTCAATATTTATCTTTTTAAAAGGTTTCTATAATGCTATTACAATATTGAGAGCCAAGATTTTGCAATGAAATTTTTACAAGTATATTACGTCAGTACAGTTTTTACAAGTTCTTCAATATTCAATTTTGCGAGATTACTTAAAACGATGGTTGCGATGGTTAAGAATGTGACCAAATTATTTTATTTTGCGAGATTTATTACTTCAAAGACTGATTACAAATAAAAAAAAAATAAAAATAAAAAGTAAATATTAAAACAAAATTGGAGACGTGCATTATTGGAGAGAAGAGAATGTCTCTTTCAGAAAAACAGTGGTATGAGGATATAAAAAATTAGCTGCACACTATGAGCGTGACCACTTACCGTCAGCTGACTACTGATCGTGATATCAAAAAAAAAGTAAATTACATAAATTTGTCATAGGCCTATTACAATTGAAAATTTACAGAAATTTTTGGAGGACTATATGTCACTATGTAGATTGGAGGGCCGTAGAAACAAGTACGTACGTTATTAATTTATTCACTTGAATTCATTTTTTTGGGATACCACTAATTTAAAATAATATAATTCCACCAAAATTAAGGAAAAATTTGGGTATTGTATTAGATTAGCAATATGTCGCGGATATATTATCCGCGAGTTGTATGTGGTCCGTGGGTCATGCTTTGGACAGTGCTGGTGTAGAATAACCAAGGTACGTATTCGATGTGAAAAATCAAAAATACTCGTAGCCAATAACAATCTGTTATTCTCCGTGGAATACAATGATAACTGTTTTCGTTTGATTATAAATCTTCTATCTGTTAGACTATTTTTCTCTTACACTTCTACCAGTTTCAGTTTATTGGTAGCAGTTAAAAAAAACATAGAATGTCATGAATTATTTAAATTAACTTAAAAATGATTTGTGTATTTCAAAACATTTAAAAGTTATTTTCTTTACAATCAGTTCCAAATTTTGTTGTGAAAATAAACGTCAAAAGTAAAACTTTATTATAATTGCTTTACAGTAGACTTGACTTGCATGTAAATAGCATTAATTTTCAAAAAAGAAAAGAATTAAATAATTAATATTAAATATTTACAGTTAAGTACCTGTTCTAGAAATCTTCCAGACGATGAGGGCTGATTGAGCACCTATTGCGTTTTTATTTGGTTAATTTGGTTTAAGACTACATAAGTTTTTAAAATGCCTTTCCCACGTACTGGTCGTACTGATCATATTGGTCGTACTGATCGTACTGGTCGTACTGATCGTATTGGTCGTAATGGTCGTAATGGATCTAATGAAAATTTGGAAGGTTTCTCTCTCTTGACTTCAGCCGTAAGTTATTTTATTTTAGTATTGTTTGTTTTTAGTTTTCAAATGTCAAAATAAATCCAAATCAATATTTTGTAATTTTTCATAAAATATTTTAGCGAGCTCAACTAAACCAATACAGAAACGTAGTAGAAAGTAACATTACTGATCATTATGGCTGTGATCGCAAATCTATTGGTTATGAAAATGGTGTGGATGATGCTCCTGAGCATGACTGGTTTAAGCTTGAAGCAGAGGAAAACGAGAAGTTGCTTGACCGTGCATATTTTATTAAGTTTATAACTAACACTGATACCCCAAAAAAAGGCACTGAGAAAGATGGTGCCAATGATGTGTTCACTGGGCGGATGAATAGAAGAGCGGATGAAGAATGTGAAAGGAACTATGCAGAGACAGTAGGTGCAGTCAGTAATGAAACTGATTCTACCGTTTCAACTGAATATTATTTGGGATCTTCATGTGATGACGAAAATGAGACTATTTTATCAGCTGAAACAACTAGCAAAAATAACCAGACTGATTCAACAGAGCATTAGATCTGATTGTTTTAAAAATTGGAGGTTAAATTTTTTTCTATATACTGGCTTATTCAATTTTTCACAATAAAAATTTTACGATAAATTTATATGTCTTAAAGGCATCTGTGAATAAATATATATATTTAAAGATGATATGCTCCATGCAATACAATTGTTTTTTTTTATTATTATACCCAGAGTTTAAATCTGTATGAACTAAGAATAATTTCAAAAGACTATTAAGTATGCTTAAGAAAAATATTGAAGTATCAGTCATCTTGACTTCTTACTTCCTCTGTTATTAACCAAATTGTTTATCCTATTAATATACCTTCTATTCCATTCTTCAATAAGTATGTTATTTTTTCTTCAATAAGTATGTTTAATTTCCCGACTACATTAATTGGAACTAAAACAATAGTTCTATATCACAATCTGAAAATCAGAACAGAAATAATTAAGTCATATAATTACCTAATTCTTACATAATTGAGATTTCTCATGAAATGTAATAGCCCTAGGCCTATAAAAAGTTATGATATAATCAGTAATGAAATCCTTTACAAGTAATAAGATTTTAGTTTAATAGTTTAAGTTTAATTATTATTTGAGTATCATTAACATAAAGACACTTAAATATTTTTTAATCTTTTTCTGCGTATGAAGTTTATAATTTTTTTTTAAAACAGTGTTGAGACCTTTAAATTTTTCCAAGCAGGTACTTTCTATCCTACATCTTCAGAAGTAGTACTCTGTTACTTAATAAAAATAAATTTGAAGTAAAAAAAAATATTTTTGTTATAAGTAGGTACAACACATAATTAATTTGACATATGTACTAAAATTCATTATCATCCACCTATAAATTTGCGACGTATACATTTGCAGCCAAGCTAATACGTCATTGCCAGTCCATATATTGAAACTTTTCACAGTAATAAAGCAATTCATTGAACCATGTGACGCGGGCAGTAGTTAAAAATAATGAAAACGCAAATAAAGTCATGAACACAAAGACGAGCTCCATGACAAGCACCAAGACTGAACATCAAGAACAGTCAATGGCGAAGTCGACGACATAACCAAGACCATAACAGGCATGACGACGAACTTAATTATTTTGAAAGGCGCATAGACGGATTCCTTAGGAACGATTTGTTTTGAAAACATACGAACGCTGCAGTCGCACTATGTGGTATGTAGTTGAATGTACCACTTTCATCAAATTCAAATATGCGGTACTGCCACATGGAGTTGCGTTTGCTTCCTATTCCAACGGCATTGTTTTTTCCACTATTTTGGCAAACATCTGCTTCCGTGATGGTTGCCACTCATAAACACATAACAACTAATGTCTGCACAGAATATTTGATGAGACTGTTTGCCGAGACTTCGAAATGCTGCGCTTTTGTTTTTAGTTGCTGTAATTTTAGTAGCTTCTCTTGCCTGTTCCGCTAGAACAAAAACGATACACAATTAAATGAGGATCGGATCAGTCGAACATATTGCGGTGGCATGTGCTGCCAGAAAAATGATGCGATCAAACTGTTGCATGCATGAGTTAAGTCGGTAAGTAATGAGAAGGGGAAGGAGCATTTCAGAATTCTCTAAATTATGTACATATTGGCATATGAGCAGCAGGGAATCGGCACGTTAAAGGTTTCAGTTTCAAAATTGAGCGGTAAATGCAATTTTACTCTATAAAAATTACATCATTCGTGCATATAAATTTAAATACTTTTGCAAAGGGGTACGGAATGTGCTGTTTGTAAACATGAAGAAGGCGGGCTTAATCAAGCACAGTTATTGCAAATTTTATGGTAAAATAAAATATATAATAAATATTCTAATTTTTTTTGATTAATTCAAGAAACGCTTCATTGACTTCGTTTGCTAGCGAAAACAGTAAACTGCACTTCCTTCATCCATGTGGTCTTAATGCATGTTTAACCTAAAGTACTTCACCACAATGAGTTACGTTGTTGAAGTATTGTTGTGGTCTATTAAAACATTTACTGAAGAACTTACAGTTAAATGGGGAGGATTTAGCACAGTTTATCATGCTCTTTATTATAAGTACTTTTATTAGTCACACATATACATATTTACATCTTTGCCAGTATCCATTAAAATATCCTTCTAAACCGCTACAACAGTGTAGTGTAGATTGTGCAAAAGAACTTGTCGAACGACAAAAAGCCGCAAAATAATTATTTTTACAAAACATTGCTGATACGCTCTGTTTGCCATAAACAACAAAAACAAACGATTAGATTGCAATGCCTTGATAGAATGAATTTCATAAATGCAACTAAGAATCAGTGGAGAATGAATGCTGCAAACTCATAGAAGCCACATTCACAGGCACAGCTACAGATAGAACTGTAACTGCAACTGCAGCTGTAGCAGCTGTTAGGGTTCGAACTGTTAAATAAAAGTCACTCTTTGTGGCATCGCAAACGATCGCTGGCCATTCGCTTTTATGCATTTTTTAGTATTGCAAATTATTTTTAATTTTTCTATATTTCTATTTTATTTTATTTTTCGTCTTTGAAGGAACTAAGCGAGAAGAGCGAGAGTACTAAAAGTAGATTTACATAAATGCATTTTACAATTTTCTAGCTGCTTTTATCAGTTTGTAATTCGCCTGTTTACGTATAATGCAACTGCTGATAAAATTATATATTTTTGCATATTTTAACAATAAAAAAAAAAAGAACTCAAACGAATAACTATTGAAGTGATATGTGTTATTTTATGGAATATAGAACCACGAGTATACGAGTAAATATTTAATAATTGTTTTGATGTGATTTCCTGGAACCCATATCATTATTTCTAATTTTATACACATATTTAAAATATTTTAAATATATAGTTTATATATAAAATTATTATTTTGATTTTATTCTTTGAAATAAAATCCATGCTTCTAATTTTATTAATAATAAAAATATTTATACAAAAGGCTTAACTCAAAGTAAATAAGTTATTTACTTTGCATTTTTTTATTAAGATTTATTTTTATATATTTCATTTGAAGCACTTTCTATTTTCTATTTTTTTTCAGTGTTACGTAAATTTTATTACGTTTTCATTTTTAAGTGCTGATAGCTGGTGCTTTGACAGTTGTATATTTGATTTTATTTCCGCACTCTTTGTATGCGAAAATGAACTGAGGGGATTTACTCTGTCATCAACTTTGTTTAATTACTGCCTAAATATTATTTCATGAAATCCCTGTTTCTTACATTAGAATATGAAAATTTTTTTTACACACTTTTCTGAATTTGAGTTTATTTTCATTATTTAATCATTCAAAATTGTTTTCATTTTTTATGCTTTAATTTTGATGTTTTTGTCGTTTACATTTTTGTTTTTTAAGTGCTAATAGCTGTTACTTCGACTGTTGTTTATTTGCGTTAACTTGAATAGTGACTGCAAGACTGACTAAAGTCAGGATATTTATATCGTAATTAGTATAACTTTGTCACACAACTAAACTATGAGGGTACATACTGTACATACCCATTCTTTTATGTTGTTTTCGATTGACAAATTTAGATTTGTTTCCAATCTGTCATATTTTGCTTGAGTTTTGTGGCCTAATCGAATAGGGTAATCCTATTTAGAGTAATCACAATATCAAATACATTTTAATTGTCAGATAAAATAAAATTACTTAATTTCAGGGTAATATTATTAATCGGGCAAAATATTTAGAACGTTATAAAATATCTCGAGTATTATACATTTTGCTTAAAAGCAATCGAAATTGAAAATTGCACTAAAAGTAAATCTTTGGTGAAAAAGTTACCTTAGATTTGCCAATCGTAAACGACTTTAGATTCAACATTCGAATAGACCAAGCGCCACAAACTATAGATGTTGAAGTCGTGAAGTATTCTATACTACTTTTAATTGACGTAATAGTGCTTAGAGACCTACTCTAAACCCAGAAGGGGTCACAATAGATCCGACGGTCGCAGTGCCACATCTCTTAACAATAATAATAATAGATTACGGATTTTAAACGTTTAAACTATATTAATATAACAGTTGCAGCATTCAAAAAAACTATTATAAAACTATTAATAATGGAAAACACGTAGGTTTTAGTTGTAACTAGTATACGTATACTAGTATACGTAATATGTTATATCACAAGATTGTTGTAATTACTAATTTAATGTTCATATAAAAAGGTTCTTTATATAAAAATATATTGTATAAAAAATAAACAACAGAAGCGAGTTATTCAATAAATTTTGTTGCAAATATATTAAATGAATTTTTATGAATATTTGAATATCCCTAAATATAGATTCTTTTGATTGAATTATAAAATTAGTTTATGTTTTTAGGTGCAAATGTACGCTTGACGTAAACGTAAATATAAGATAAATAAATATACAAATCTTTTTGGCAAATGTTCAAGGATGTCACATTACTAAGCAATAATATATAATTTAGAAAATCATATAAGATTGGACTGAAATATATTAAAGATATTTTTACTAATTTTATTATGTTTGATATAGTTTAAATGCCAAGGAAAATGAGTTTACTCTTTACTCACAGATCTGTGAGTAATCAATTGTTTAATAAAACAAATTTTAAAACAAATAAAAATATACTTTTATATTTTTAATCAGTTAAATATTTTAATAAATGTAATTACCTAATACTAATAATAAGTAACTAATAATAATAATAAGTAATAATTACCTAATACTTAAACTAAAATATATTTAAATATTTAAATAAGTAATATTGTAGGCTTATGTATACATATATTGAGTTTCATTATTTGATATTTTGCTTTAAAATATCTTACAGTTCAATTATCTTAATGTTATCATTAAAACTTCTGATTAATATATTAGAAAAAAAACTGTATGAAATCATTTTGTTAAAATCAAATACACAAAAAGTATTTTTAGAATTTTAAATTTAAATATATAATATATACCAATATTAACCTATATTGATGTTATTGATGCTATCGTTAACCGCCACATGGACCCATTTAGGCATGTGCCGCTATATAAAATTTATGAAGTTAATAATATTTTATTGGTTATAAAAAAATGTATTAAATTTTAATGAATCAAAGATAATTTTTGGATTTAATGTGTTTTGAATAAATTTTCTATAATTAATTTAAAAAATTTCAATTAAACTGAAATCTTAAAATAATTGCAATAAATCAATATAAATAAGTAAAATCAACACAATAGCCATTGCTTGGAGATACTTAAACCGCTTGATTTTACAGATGCAGATAATTAAATTAATAGCATAATTGAATCTATGTAACAAACTAAAAATATGTTAATTATGTTAATTAAATTTCCAAACATAATGCCACATAATCCGATTTCTTATCGATGTTGCATTAAGCCCATCATCAGCCATCGGCAACTGAGGAGAAGTTGCCTCAAAGTTGCAGCTGTTGACAGGCCATTAGTTTTGTTGTCTGCCACCAAATCTGTTGTGTGCTGATGCACAATGTAAGTAACAGAACAAGCTAACATATTTGTAAGATGGCTGTTAGATTTTCAGATATCGGCTACAGCAGTGAAAATATGATAGAAAAATGCAGCTAGTATGCATAGTGAATAATAAAAAAATAAACAAAGTAGCAAAAATGTATAAATCCACATTCCGTAGAAGGCGGGTAACAAGTTTTTACGTTGACAGAAAATGTGTAGTATTTTTAATATTCTTACGAAATTATGCCATACAACATATGCACATGCACATTAAATATTTTGTAGTAAACAGCGAAACAAATATCTATCTACGTATAGAAATTATATTTTGTAATATATCGTTAAGCAGCACGTTCAAATAATATATTAAAATTAGAATTTGTTTGTTCATGTAGAAATTTTCAAAACATGTAAAAACAAAACAAAATATTAACAATAAATGTAATATCACTTCCCCGAATTATTTTATTGTAATAAATTTAAATTAATTAAGCAAACATGTATAAATTTGTTAAAATTTAATATCTGCTTAATTAATGATTTGTGTATTCTTAATGAGATAAGTTAATGTACAAAAATAGAGCCTAAAAATTTTGTATACAAATATTTTAAGATCTGTTTTTATCATCAGCTAACAAGATAAAATATCATGTCTGCAAAATATATATGAAAGCAACATACCTATAATAATTAATGACTTTATCGCAAAACATAGTAAATTTATCTTATATGTTAATTAAAGCAAAAAGAAAAAATATTTTTTAAAAATTTGTCATTTTTTGATTAAAAATAGCGATAAAATATGAAAATGTCAATATTACACACATAATTTATACTAAGAGATATATAGGAAATATTTTTATATTTGAGAATTGATAGCAATAGTATAATTAATGTATAAGTCCTTAACATCATTTAATGAAACATCATTTAGCAGATGGTGTTGGAGATATACACATCTATATACACATCCATTCATCTGTACTTGTATCTTTGCTTAACTAACTTTTCTTTCTCTTTTTCTTTAAATTTTTTTTATACTCCATATATGTTTTCTTTTGTTCTAGATAAAAAACTCAGCTCTGATTCGTGGTGTAAGTTACTTTAAAATGAACTAAATCGGTTTCTTATCTTACGGTAGACGGATGAAAAGAGTTTGATATAAAAATATTTTATACACCTATACCTTGATTTTTAGAAATAATTTCTTTGAAATAGACGAAATCTGTTGATCATAATTTGTGGGTAAAAATATAGATGATTTTAATATAAAAATATTTTATAAATAAGGTAATAGTGTTTATAAATAATTGTACCTGGATTCTTGGAGCAAACTTCTTTGGTATGGATGAAATGGGTTACTTAGCTCATGGTTGGTTGCAGTGGCTGATCACCTCCCACCTCATATAATATAATTAGCAATAATTTACTGTTATGGCACCACACTCCTCGCAAACACCTACAAATAAACTACATTCATGTTTAACTTATAGATTGATACTGAGATCTCTACATGTTTATTTTGTTTCTTCAATCAATTTATGTTAGACATTGATGCCTACTAATAATTTCCAATATTTATATAAAATTTCATTTGAGCTTAGATTAAATACATATAAGAAAAATTTGATTTGCTATTTTGTTTTGAGACAATGAAAACGAGGCCATGCTCTTTGGTATTGAAAATAGTTATAGTTGCTAAGACATTTTCACCAATTTGGTTGCAACCTAGGTTTTTTATATTAAACATTATTATTAAAAATTTTAAATGATTATATTCTATTTCAAATCCAGATCATATCTAGCAATGAATTGTCAATAAATAAATTATATGTCTATGTTTTTGGCACTGTCCAAGCAAAACATAGAAAAATTTCTGTTTATAATCAAACTTTCAAAAATGATGTTCGAATAATATTTTGACATAGAGTTATTTATTAGACGTACAGTTTTAGTATATATTCCAATTTAAAGTATATTTAGCATTGAATGAGTCTTAATTCAAAGAGGATGGTTATACTTAGAAATACTTCTATGTTTTTGGTGAAACTACCGAATATGTCGTTATTTTGTTATAGGGCTATTTTTGTATACATATTCATTATGTGTTCTAGTAAAGACTGAGTATGAAGTCAAAGATAGAAATATATCTATGTTTTTGGTTAATTTACCAAAAATGTTGTCGTTCGAATGTTATTTTGATACAGAAGTATCTGTCAGATGCATGCTTTTAGTATGTATTTTAATCTAAGGCAATGACTCTAAGGCAATATCTAGCAATGACTTACTGTGAAATTATCATAGAAATATTTCTATCTTTTTGGTCAAACTACCTAAAATGTTGCCGTTCAAAAGTTATTTTGATATACGAATATCTGTCACACGTTTCATTTTAGTCTCACAAAATTTCGATCAAAGGATTATCAAAAAGTAAGTCATTCAGTCGGTCGTCTGCTTCTTTTACTTTATTTAATACTGATGTTCTTTTAAATTAATCTGTACTAATAACTTGTTTTAATACTTAATATTATTGAGCATCACAATTGATTTCTGGCCTATTCAACTTATATTTACAAATAAATTTTTCTATAGAATCTGATACGTTGAAAGAACAGAAGTAAATAATATTAATAAAGACAAAAACAGATTTTAAGACTCTAAGTCTCTCCGTCACATTTATCGCCTGTTAATATTCAAATCTATGCATACTTTTGGTGTCTGTACATGTGTTAACATAGATTCTAATGTACACTGGCTAACATACTATAGAGTCGAGAGTACGAGTAGAGTAGAGTATGGCGCAATAATATAAGTTAATTTAAATGAACTTGTTGGATAGTTGTACACAGTTGTTGTGTTAAAACTTGTTTCACAACACTAAAGTAAATTTATTATTCGTTTTATTTTTGTTATTGTTTTTGTTTTTGTTTTTGTTTTTCATCTCTGAAGCAGTATTTGGTGTGGTGTATGCTGAGTATATGTGTCAGCGTACTACGAAGAGCTGCGCAAATATCTGCCTATGTCAGAAGACTACTACTGTCGGGCACTACTAAGCCACGTACCAATACTGGAACTGCTCTTGGTTTATTGCTTATGTCCACAAAACATGATGTAATTCCATAGGAATGTGCGCAAACGCAAAAACAATATTTCTTGATTTCATTCATACATTTATTTTGTAACTAATTAAAATTGTTGTTAGGTGCTGCGTCCACGGCTGTAGCTGTAGCTGTAGTTGTGGCTGTGACTGCGGCTAAGGCTGTTGTCGTTATTTATATTTGCAAATTAACTTTTATGAAAAATAATTACTAGAAAACATTGTTTAAATTGAATGTACAACAGCTACAGTGGAGCCTAGTTAAAATGTAAATGGATTGCATATGAATGGATTGCATTCTATTACCCACACTACAGCGAACTCGGCATTCGTCTCAACAGTTTCATGGTAAAGACACATACTTATGGGTAATCTATAAATATTCTAAGAACTCTGCATTTACTACTTCAAACAATTGGCTGCTTTCTGATAGTGTCAGTTCTATTTTCATTGCACACTCAGCTATTTGCACAAACCGGATGCGTTATCAGCTGGAAACACTGTATTTTTAAATTGAATTTTGTAGCTAAGCTATGCGTTACACCCTGGTCATTTATCTAAAAAATTTGCAAGTAAAACCAATAAAATAAACAATTTGTCTTTTTATGTGATTTTTGCTTTTTTTCGACTTTTTAGTGTTTTGTAAATATCGATAAACGATGAGTTAATTTTTGCTGAGCTGCCACACAAAATTTTGAACGTAATGAATGGCGACGATTTATTTTTAAGATACTTTTTTTTTATTTGATTTTTTGCTGATTTTTGTTTGGTTTTAATCAATATTTAATGTCTAAATATTTTTCAAATGTTAATGCAACGCATTCTATGTTTTATAAGCTGTTTTTTTTTTTTAAATAACAAGAATTCTATGAGTGAAGGTTAAGCTAAAAGCTACGAAACTGGAAGTTAGAAACTTGCATACTAATTTTTAAGCAAATATGAATATATATTCAAAAATTTTTAAATGGAAGTTTGTATAGAGTTATTTGGATATTTAAAATAGTTACTAAATGCTTCAGAGCAATAAAAAATCTTAATAGATTGTTTAGTAAACTTGCTGTACATAAAATTGTTAGAATATGTGATGACATTAATGCAACTACAGTATCATAATCAGGTAAATACCAGGTGTTCGAAATGGGGCAAAGTTTGATATAAAAATATTCTATAAATAGAGGAAAACTGTTTCCAATTTAAGAAATTAAAAGTTCTTAACAATTAAAGGTGTACAGGATGGGGCAAAGTTTTATATAATATATATACTATATATACTATTATTATATTAAATAATATAATAATATTTTATAAATAAAAAAGTACTGTTCTAATTTCAAGAAACTAGAGGTTCATGACAGTTGACATTGTTCAGAATCGGACAGAGTTTGCTATAAAAATATTTTATAGGTAAAAAAGAAACTGTTCTTCTTGATTCTTCTTCTTATTGAGTTAGTGCTATTACGCATTTTTACTTTATAATGGCTGGGGGGCTTATCTCTACCCCACACTAGGCTTTAAATAGGCTAAAAAAAAATCATATCATTTATTTGTCTTTTTTTATAAAAAAGTACTGTTCTCATTTCAAGAAAATAGGCGTTCTTAACAATTGACATTGTTTAAAATCGGCGAGATTTTGATATAAAAATATTTTATAGGTAAAGAAGCAATGTTTTCATTTCAAGAAACTTAATAGGAACTTAACAATTGACATTGTTCAGAATCGGAAAGAGTTTGATATAAAAATATTTTACAGGTAAAGAAGCACTATTTTCATTTCAAAAAACTAGAGGTCCTTAACAATTAACATTGTTCAGAATCGGAGAGTTTAATATAAAAATATTATATATGTGAAAAAGGCTTGGAACCCTTTATATTTTTATGCTTTTAAGTCATCATACACAAGAAAAACTTGACTATATTTCATAGGTCCCCTATCTTTTCACTCTCATAAGTTATTATCCACACACCAAATAAATCTGAATATCATTGTTTTTTATAACTTCAGAATAGTATTATTTAAAATACTAAGCAGTGATTGTGCTAGCATATTGCAGTTCTAGAACTAACTTTATCTATTGAAACAAAAATAAAACAATGGTAATCCCGCTTATCACTTTAGACACAATGAGACACTCATACATATACATATGTATATATAGAAAATTACATTGATTAAGAAACACATACAACGATAAATGTCAAACTGTTATCACTAACGTCCCACAAAGTACGCTCAACTCTTAGTATTTTGTCAGTGGTGCAGTCTGTGGAAAATATTTATAAAAATTATTGTATAGTGTTTGAAAAAAATGATTGATTTATACAACGGAAATGCAAATAACAATGCAAATATAAGAATTATTTAAAATACAAGTATATATACATATTAATATAGTGCTCAGACAATATAATTACATAAAAGTACAAAAAAAGTTAACACCACTCGTTTACCTTATGACTAATGAATTTCGATTCAGAACGAGAAATGCTGTCAGAATTCAAAAAAGATTAAAAGACTGAAAATAAAACAACGAAACTGACATTTTGTGAATTTTAAGAATAAAACACTAAAAACCTAAATAAGTAAATACGAGTAAATAAATGAAGAAGAAGAAGTTTAATATAAAGGTATCTGCATATCAATGCATCTTAAGGAACAACCGGCCAGCACCCTCGCCGTGCCACAAATAAATAAACAAATTCGCATATAGCGTAATTATTTACGTAAACATGATACATTACCGCCTCGAAAAAGAACTCAAATTTGTTGTTGTTTAAACCTTTTAAGCAAAAGAAGGAACAATGCCGCCGACACTGATACCGACATTGACACCGGCAACGACACCGACGCCATCATCATCGCACTGAACCATCAAAAATTTTGACATGTACGCGTTAAAACATTCTTAATGGACTGCAACGTCTTTAAATCAGGAAACAGGAAAGTTCCAAAAAAGAAAACAAGAGAGAAAAATAATAAGGAGCTCAAAAAGTAAGCAAAAGAAAAGAGCTTGAAGAATTTTGGGATTTAATTGCATGCATTTCGTTAATATAAATGGGCGTAAAAGTCAAATTACAAGTATGATGACTTCTCTTGATCGGGAAAGGTAGGCTGGGAATTATTATTCTGCAAAGATTTCCTTCGTTTCCTTGGTTGTTGGCAAAAAGAGAAAAAAATTTTAAAAACTTCAAAATTTAACATTATTTCAAAAGTAAGAGTAATTTATAAAAAGCAACAGTAGTAGGGGGGAAAGGGGCCACACCTTTAAATTAAAAATATAATTTTAAAATTAAACTAAAATCTTAATTATTATTAAATTAAGAACCTTTTACTTAAAATTTTAGTATAACATAAACAATATGTAATATTTTAATAATATTTTTTCCCTGAAATCAACGTAAGTTAAACAAAAACAAAATGTCTGCCATGAATACAGTGCACCGTTCTGCTGGAAACCCAATACCGTATTAGTTTCAAGAACAAAAGAACCACTATGACTTTCACTCTGTTAAAAATCTAATATCCTGTGAATTTCTATTCTAAATTAGTGAAGAATCTTGTAACATATGCAGATATTAGACTATCATCGAGAAGTAACATAAAGGTAAATTAACGTATAAACGAGACAAATGAAATGGTGCGTCAATACAAAGTTCTATTAAAATTATTTAGATATATGCTAGACAATTGTGCGGGAGCTGCAAACAAACAATTTTAATAATTGGATAATATTTGTATTTCTTCAACGTTATTACTCAAAAATAGTACAAAGTGTAAGTATTAATGTTCTTTGCTCAATTGCCAAGGCAAATATATATTACTCGAAAATCGTAACATTCCTGACATATAAGAAGAAATAAAATAAATTTGTGCTGTCACAAAAAATATGATTATAATATATGTTATAAACTTAATTTTTATTGGAAACTTTCTATTATATTTGTGCAATTTAAAATCTGTTAGCTTTATTTTTATAATCTAATAACAGACTATAAAATTAGATATATAAAAGAAATTACAAATAAATATATTTTCTAACGTATAATACTTAAGGAAACAGGTTTAATTTTAGGTTTAAAGGTTAGTCTGTGACAGGATGCTATACGTACGTAGATTACATATTATAGATTTCAATTTCGAAAAATTCGAAAAATTCGAAAAATAGATTATTGGTGTAAGTAACTCTCTTAATGTGATTATAATAATCAATTATTACTAATCTTATAAATAAATCTAAACAACATATATGTTACCTCAAAAAGGTTTTCATTATATATTGTCACTTGTGGCAGAAGTTCCAAATTTTTTCCATGGCTTCATTATTGTAGATTTAACCAAAATTCTCTTGGTAAAAATTATATGATTTCTAATTCCAGATAATTATTCTTGAATATATTTTCTATTTAGTAGAAAATTAAAGTCTGAAGAATAATTTAGAATTCCTACGTGATTTTTTAACAATAGAATATGCGTGACTATATACTGATTATATATTATACACAAATATATTATATTTTTAATTGCTTCTTACACTACGGTACAAGTATAATTTAAATGGGTTATTGTGTTATATTAAAAAATTTATTATTTTTTTATTATTATATTAAAATATTTACTAACTTCATTATTCTATTGAATATTTATTTGAGAAAATATTTTTAAATAATATTATTGTATTACATGCTGATACAATTTCTTTATAAAATTTTATATTTATTTCTTACGTATGTTAATATTTATTTTCAATTTAAAAATTATTATCATATTAAAGCTATTCTTCAAATTTATTTATATTACTATTCATTATTTATTAATAAAATTGAACAATTACTATTTGTTGCTATATTTATTACTTTATTATTTTATTATTTTTTTTCTATTATTTAATTATTATTTATAATATTCATAATGATTTTTATTTCATAGGATAATTTAATATAAAAGCTGTTAATAATATTAATTTTTTTATTTATTTATCTATGGTTTATATTTCATTATTCGCGTAATATTATTTAAAAACAATTCAAATAACTTTTGTTTTGTATATTACTGTCACCTGTCATTAACTAATAATATCTGTTTTAATTTTTAAATCTGTTTTTATCTTTTATCGTTTTTTTTTAGTTTTTTTTTATATTTTTACATTAGTTCTGACTACCATATTAATTTTTTAAAGGCAGTAAATATTGTTCAAAATATTTAATTAAATTTAAAATTAGTTTTTCATTGTTATTTTTTATTTTCTTATATCTAATAATATAATTTAATATCGTACATTTTGCAAATAACTTGATTTACAATAACAACTATTGGTTAAAAATTTTTCAAATTATTTAAAATATCTAACTTAATTAAATTAAATATTATATATTATTTATAATATATTACACATTTTAATTTTTTTTGTGACATTAATGACTAAATGACTAATTAAAAATAAAAAAATTTAAATAAAATTTAAAGATCGCTATTTAACTGTTTTTAATTAAAAATTTATTACCTTTCATTATTATAAAATAATTTCATTATGTTAATTAACTTTAAAAAATATAAACTTTAATACTTATTAATGTTAAAAAGTGCAAATTTTTATTATTATAATAATTTGTGAGTTAAAACTAAAATTAATTTTAAAGTTAATTAAGAATAATGAACTGGAGTACTAGGTCCTTCGTCGTAAATTTTTATATCTCATCTAAATATTTTATTTAATTTCATATATTAGTTTTGAAGTATTTATTATATTTTAAATTCTTAATTCATAAAAGGAACCCTAATGTCACAAACCTAAGTGATCTAATATCATTAAGATCTTTTAGTACATACACTCTTAGATACTCGTAGTAACGATCAGAAGTTCTCTTCTATATAATTTTAGTCATTTACAGAAAATCACACAAATTAAAGTTAAAAGATTATTTTCAAATAACATATTATATATTTGCATATATATTTATAGCGAAACTTTAATATTATAATAATTTATATTTTCTTAAATTAGTGACTTTAATACGTACTTTTTATAATTATGATTTTTAAATAATAATTCTATGTATTGTATGTATAGTATGAATTATTATATTGTTTATTACGTCGTCTTAATAAACTTTAAGTAACTTAATACTGCATTTACTGAATTCACTGCATAATAAAAATAAGGTTTAAGCAATATCAATCGGCAGCATAATTTATTACAACAATCAATAATTATTTTATAAGTGAATAATGTGTAAATTTTATTATTTTCTATTTATTATTAATTGTCGTCTGAGAGGTTGCATATAAAACTTTGAACCAGCAATGCATACGGGTATACATTTTCAAATATTGTATGTGTATACCAATATAGCTGATAACAATAAATGGCAATAAGCACGTTTAATTATAGATTTTATTATAGCAATTACAAAGTTCAAGCCATTACAATAAAACCCATTCTCAGTAATAAAATTGTTTTTTTCTATTTTGTTTTGTTTATAAATTTTATTAAAATGCAGTCAATTTTGCATATAAATTGTTAAATCGAATATATTATTCAATATAAAATTCGAGGCGCCATCGAGCTTGAAATTCTGCAACGCAAAAATTGGCTGTTTGGAGATATGTTGACACTCTGGTAATCATGCTCGGCACATGACAAGACTCATGCAGGGTTTCAGTAAATTTTTTTATTAAATTTCATAGAATAAATCAAGCACAACGTACCACGTCGCATGACTCAGGTTAGACGTCAATGGTGTGTCAATAATGATAATTTGGAACTTGATAACTATAATGAATGCAAAAGATTGTGTATGCAAAATTGAATTAAAATTGATATTTCATAAGTCAATGTAAATACAGACGACTTGTTTGATTGGAATGCAATTTTTATTAAAATTTATGCAATTTACGAGTTTTATTATCATTATCTTGTTTTTATTAATAACAAATTCATTGACTGAAAATAAATAAAGTTTATTAACTGGCAATTTTGTAAACTAATATATATTATAAAAATGGAGCTGTAGACCGCTTAAAAATAAAGTAAAAAAGTTTTAATATCCTTCAGTCTGATAATTCTCTTAAAAATTAATTATTTACTATTTAACGAAATTAAGATATGTGTTTCTCACTTGAGCTTGAAATTTGGATCCATTCTGGTATCACAGTTTATATATGTACATGCACACATAGACACATATACATATAAATATATACACAAACATAAAGCCATTTTAACACTTTCCGGAGAACCTTAAATTGGACCAGGAAACCATATTGTCGCTTTAATTAAGCAGGCAACATTTTTAACACCTATGCTAGGGATATCGGACAGTCATTTCTTAAATGAAGAAGTGAATGTGCGTCTTTTGGCGAGTTCCGAAGAATAACAGAGCAGATGAGTCACACTTTCTTCCCTATCTAACGTTGAATACAAACATAACATATGTTACATATATTATTTTATGGTATGCGACTCGATCTTCATTACGTCATACTACCTAAACAAAGGTTATGTATTTTTTATTAATAATAATATATACACAGTAAAAAATTGTGTAGGATTAATCCAAAATTACTTTCAAACAGAAATGATAACTAATCAATATAGTAAAAATTCGTTGATTGTCTTCTAACTTAAAAACGTTTAAACGGTTGACTTTGCTGAAAGATTAGCACACATTATAAAACTAAAAAAAAATCTTGAACTATGCTAATTACAATACTAAAAATTATTTTATATTAAAACTGTTTTTATATAAAAATGATTTTTTCAAAGTTCAAAGTTTTTTATGTCATAATGCCCCGACCACAAACATGATGTCATATTAATTATATCATTTTTATTTTTATGTTATACATCAGTTCTCTTTGTGAGTTAAAATTAAAATTTAAATATTACATTAAAATTTTAAATGACATTATTGTACTTTTTATTAATACATTGTTTTATGAAAATGTTTTTTTAGTCTTAAGTAAATTACTAAAAGCATGTGTCTAGTATATGAAATTACTTATTCAGTATTTTTAGTGAAGTATTTATTTTGTTTCTCATATATGTATAATAATTTAGTAATATAGTAATTTAAGCTTTTTTCGATAATATTTTACCCAAAAATTTTAACAGCAGCATGTTAGATCAGAAGTATATCAAAGATATGTTATAAGACTATTTACTTTATAAAGATGAAAAATATATTGCCAAGAAACAGATTTAGCATATTTTGTATATATGTTACTTATATCTTTTTAGACGAAAACGTTTTGCATACCGATTTAATCTAGACATCGTGTTAGCAACTATCTTTGGTCTACAATACATATTTATGAGTAGGTTCAAGTCAATCTTAACCTCTAGAAATATACTTAATTTCTAGATAATATTAGATATAGATTAGATTAAAATAATTCAGAAAAACAAAAATATTAAATTTTAAAAGACCTTAAATTTTATCATTGAAAGAGGTAGGTGAAAAATCGCTTTAACATCACAATATTAATTGTCTTGTATAGAACTTTGACCCATAATATCAATCAATTAAGTTGCCTTCAAAGTCGTTAATGTTCAATAGTACAAATAATTTTAATTAAGCTATTGGAAGTAGAAATAAAATAGAGGTTTGGTCTTACCAAAGCCACCCACGCTATAATAGATACAACATGAAAAAATAAAATAAAAGTAAAAACATTTAAAAAAGTAGAAAAATAATAAAAAATACCAATAGAATTAAAAGAAGACATAAGAAATTAAGTATTTACATTTGCAATGTACCAGCAACTGCATTTTCAGTTAAGAGTACATTGTACTGGTTTTCGTGTCTAAGTCGTAAGTCGTAAGTCGTAAGCCGTAAGCCGTAAGTCGTAAGCCATAAGCCACCAACTTCGACTTCTAAAAGAGCACAAAGTAAAGTCAGAATAAAGCATTTGAGGCTACCGTTGTAAGCGACATGCCCAGTATTAACTAATAGAATTATGGCATTAAATATAGAAAGAAAGACTACCATATTTGAGACCTTGTACGTGTACTGCCTACACACCGGCACAAACAGAGTTGCGAACACAAACTCAGATCGCGTTTTAGTCACAATGGCACACAATTTGCATAACAAATAAAGACAAAATCACAATCATTTAACATATCTATATACATAAACAAACATATATATATGTAAATAGATACCGGTATAATATAAACTTTAAATACAACTATTTATATATGGAAAAATAAAGTTAAAATACTAAATGCCTTTTCAATGGAAGAGCACACAGACGTCATAATTGAAACGAAGCGCAACGAATTTTATTTATTCTTTTTTTTTATATTAAAGTTTTTATTTTTTATATTGGCATAAAATTAAATTTAAAACAAAAAACTACAAAATTCGTATAAAAACACATCAATTTACATAGTGTTTTTATTGTAAACAAAAGTTGATTTTATATCTCTGCTGTTTGTTCAAATAAAAACTTCATTTTATACAATACCAAATGGCAATGTAAAAAATAGATAAAAGCTGAAAAACAAAAAAACTTGATATACAACAATGACAAGATACTCGTACTCGTATAAAGATGACGCCAGATTTGTTGAATAATTAAAAATAAATTAACCACGCCACTAAATTCGGTATATACAGTTTCAGTGCTGGAGGTATATATGCTTGCATATATCTAAGTATCGGCAGATACAAAAGATTAGCATGGGTGTTATCAGTGTTTCGGTTGTGACGGATAAGATAAGTCGTTATAATTTTGTATGAATGTTGCCTTTTAAAAGCAAATAATTAGTATTAGAAAAAAAGAAAATATATGTACTAAAAAATTTAATATAATATTATAATATAATTGGAATAAAATTAATTTAAAAATTGACTTAAAATTAAACTAACTAAATATCAGTTTTCTTTTAAAGCACTGAAAGTTTGTGCAGCCTTGGCTACTTGTAGATAAACACAATTTGTCATCGCTTCTAATTTGACAGGCACAAGTTCTAAGCCCGGCACTTGCAGTCCAAACAAATTATATACGGACTATAAACTAATTAAAAATTGGATTATTTCCTAAGACCACTGATGATGACTACTTGACAATACTCGAAACAGCGTTGTATGGTCAGCCAAATTTCAATAAAATTAAATAAATTTTTGTGTTTGTCCTTTCTTTCTTTCTTTCTTTGCTATTCGAAAACCCTCTGAGTTTTTTTTTTTTAATTTATTATAATACAATTGGAGTAGAATTAATTTAAAAAATTGAATTAAAATTAAATTAACTGAAAACCAATTTTTTTTTGTTAGGATTATATGCTAATTGCTAATAAGGAGATAAATAATAATTATAAATATATCTCAATCGGAATTAAATTGGAAATTGCTACCGATAGATCTGTTTGCTAAAGACATAATAATAAAATAAATAATAAAGTGTGAAAAATTGGAAAGATTTCACACTATTCGTATAGCAGTTAGTAGTAAGAAGCATTTAATCTGCATTTTTAAAAACAACTAATAAAAACGTTTTTCGTACTAGTTAAGTTTAATTATTATATTTGGTTTCATTTTAAGAATTTGTAATAGCAAGTTAAAGTTATACTCGTCTACTACTACTACTAGTTATATTTACAGTAAATAGTTCCTTGGACAACTTGGGTTAATATAAAATATGTAGTTGCTTTATTATTACTATTTATAATAGCAACTAGTGTTAGATTCAAATATTCCTACTAGTTGCGTTCATAATTCATATATTAATTATTTTATAATTATACATATATATACATATATATATATATATATATATATGTTAAATGAGAGAACATGTTTCCAATGACTCTTATAAACACAAAATGAGTAGCAATAAAATTAGTTGTTTTTTTTCCAACTATGAATAATCAAATTGCATTAGCACAAGTAATTGTTATAAGTTTATTATTTATAGTAAAAAGTATGAACTGCAATACTCGTATATATATGTATGTTTTCATAATAACTAGTTTCATCGAAACATAAAATTATATTCTAACTACTATAGATTATCGTAACTATGCGATGCAACACCTTTCTTTGCATTGAGTTACAAGTTATAATTATGATAAATACATAAATTCTTATAAATTGTAAATATCTAAATGAAAGTAAACTTAATTAACTAGTATTCCTGTTGCAACTAATATAGTTTAATATTCAATGCTATTATCAATGCTATAATAAATAACTATTTTTAAGCTCATATAAAACACTTGACTATAATTAATAATTATTTATTCAAATACTTATATCAGCTCAATTTACTCGTATTTATGTAAATTACATCTAACTTAATGATTTAACGGCATTTACTTATATTTCAAAATAAATTTAGGTTATAGATTTATTTACATAATATATTTTAACATTTTTATTTAAATTATTGCAATAATTTACTTTATTGCAAGAAATTGTATTAAGGTAGAAGATTCAATTTCTTATTATATATTTTTTTGTGTAATTACAAGAAATATTTTTTGGATTATTAGAATTTTTAATGACTTATTGATAAAAGATTTATTTCATTTATATTATAAGTAATTTTATTTTTTATTTCTATTTATACAAACTACATAGCTATAGGTTTTCACAATTTTGCTAGTTCTAAATATGGTATTAACATTTTTTTTTTACTCAAGAAAATCCATTTAAAAATGTCAACAGTTCTTTATATTAAGAATATTGAACAGTAGAACTATCTTTAGCATATAAATTTAATACTTCATATATTTAATATGTCATAATTATAAATCATTCTTATAGCTATTTATATTTAATCATCTTGAAATTGAATTTGTATATATTAAAGAATGTTCTTAGAAAATAAAATTTTTTCATTTGAATAACTAATAGTATAGTAACTAGTTATAGAAATAAAATTGTATACAGTTAAAGTGTATTGTAAAGCAGATTTGCCATAATACAATATTATATTAATAATATAAAAATATTAACTTTGATCAATCCAAGCCAATAATGGCTATTAGGTAGATGCAATTTCCTAATAAAATATTATAGCGAATTTATTTCGATAGCTTATTTTGTACTTAACTTAGTAGCAATTTAACTAGTTACTAGTTACTTATAATAATTGTAGTTGTAATTACTATAAATAAAAATAAAATGATGTTAAATTTTTTTCTAAACAATAAGCAAACTTAACAACTACTTAAAAAAAAAAGGATTTATTTAATTAATAAAGGATTTGTTTAATTTCAGTAGAAAAATAGAATTTGAAATATTTTAAACGAATTATCTTATTAGCAACTTTGTTGTTAAGTCAATATACTAAATAATGGCACTTATTTAATTAAGATCAACATCATTCAAGAATTTAGTTGGTTAATTTAATTCTTAAATCTGTATCTTAATTGATTAAAAATTTTTACCTTTAAAAAGAAAACTATATTTTGAAAAATTATAACAATAAAATCCAAAATTATTGAAATAATTTATTTTTAGGTACCTTGGAAAATTTTCAAAATTATGTTAAAAATACTTCATTTATCAATTAATGATAATAAAAAGCATAATATAAAAATTCATAATAATAATATTTTTACTAGTTTTTTGGTTGCTTTGCAAAAAAATTTGTATCTTTTATTGTACGCCAATGATATCAGCGACTATGAAAAATTGCCACTAATGTCTGTGATTAAATTATATAGCATTTCCACTACTGACTGCCTGTGGTTTTATCTTTTTGTTGTTGTATCTTTACAAATGGCATTACAGAGCTTGGCAATTTTCATTTCCTGTAGCAATTGAAATTAGCTTTGATTATGTTTTTCGGTTTGACTAAAGTTAAAAATTAAATTTCAAAAAAAAAGTGAATAAAAAGTTTCAAGTGCGCAAATTATTGGTAATTTTCATTAAAATTGGATAAAAAATACTACATATAATACAATTATATAATAAAACTATATAATATAAGTTTATAAATATACACTTATGTACATTTTAATGATATGGCAGGCATCATTATATTCGGAACCACCTTCAACAATGACACAAAAACTCAAATCACTGTTATTTGACTTTTTTTTTTATTGTAGAGAGTGATGATGAGGTGGTTTGAAGTAGAGGAGGTATTTTAGGCCAATTAAAATGTCAAATAATATACGATTATAATTACGAGCTCAGCTTGAATGAAAAAAAAAAATTGGTCTATTGTGAGTATAAATTAGCGCTTTAAAGTTAAGTGCACAATTTTGAAAATGACAGCAATTAATGCCCTTCAAAAAAATTTTTTTTTTAAATTACTTAGGAAAATTAAGTTAATTATTAGCTCTGAGCAAATTAGGTTTTTTGTTTTGATTTTTTTAAACCTTTTTTTACAATTTTTTTAAGATATAATATAAATACGTTGTTTTTCGTTTTAAATTTGTTACAAATCACAACAATAATCAACTACTGTTTTGTTAGATAATGAAGTAATTAAGTTTTTAAATTAAAAAATTTTAAACCTTTAAGTTATAATTTGTTTATATAGAAAAAATTAATATTTAAAAAACTACAATCTCAAGTGTGGTACAGGTAGGTAAAATTTTCCTAAAAAAAAAAATTAAACGAGAACCAAGCGCTACTTTTTAGAATTATGTAGACTTAACGAAACGATAAGACATGGAACTACTACCATTCTATCATTACAAAAAATATTTTTAGAATCGTTTATTTTTTTTTTTTTATATTTTCTACATATATACACCTATCTATATCTGTATATCTATTTATATCTATACATCTATCTATATCTGCATATCTATCTATATCTATACATCTGTGTATATCAATATTTTGTGTAACAATCTATCAAACTTTTTAGTATCAAAATTAGTATGTTATTTTATATTAGATATTAGAATGACTATTGTCATTTTTTCCAACTCGTACCACTGTGAAAAGACATCAAGATTTTAAATATTTTGTACATTATATAAAGTAACAATATAATTTACAACATTTGAAGATGTGATCGATGCAGAACGAATGCCAATTTAAAAAAGTTTTCATTATTTTTACACTGTCGAAGCTATCTAAGTTATAGCTGACAAAATAATGAATCCACTGATCTTGGAAATGTTATACACCTTAAGATGTTAGTCCTTTATACTATAAGTAGTAGATACAAAAGAACATGAATACCAGAATCATAGATCACATGATAGTCATATTACTTTAAGAGATGACATTCACAGAAGATTTACAATAAAAGAAGCCTTCCCATAGGTTTTTAACATGAAAACTTAATTATAAATTAATAGGTAAGAACTAAAAATTATGACTTTCACTTAAAAGACAATGAAAGTAATAAATATTTTTGAAATATCTACTATGATGTGTGTGTATATTTTCATTGTCCAATTAGGAATAAAGTCATCTAGATACGAGATGAGCTGAGTATAATTTATGACTAAAGCACAAAGGATTATGTTTCGACTCGTTGGTATAATGAAAAAAATTTATTGAAGTAAATAAAATATGATGAAAAAAACTTAAGTTCTGATTTACAAAATACTACAAGATAAGATATATCGTTTATCTTAATATTATCAGAAACTAGATATGAATGAATGACGCGCAATGACGCACAAAATTTTGAATTTAGTTTATATCTTTCATATTTTAAAGAAAGTATAGATTCAGTTTTTTAAATTAATTAATTTTAAGTTAAATTTTAATTTTATGCCCAGATATTTTTAATTTTTTAAAACATGTGAAAAAAATGTGTGTTTCATATTATCTGCACATTTATAATATATTATTGTTAGACTTTTGAGACTATAATCTTAACTTCAATTTAAAGAGATAACGTGTTATTAAAAAAAAGCAATTAAAACATACTGAAAAATAGAAATACGAAATAATTAAGTAAAATATGATATAAAGAAGACGTATATATATATTTACATATTAAAAAACTAGCATTTGAATATCACTAAAATGTGTATGTAATGAGAATTTAAAACAGTGATATCACAAATAGAATAAGGTCAATCAAACTTACTTATTTCATTAGTAACATGACCCATTTCAAAATTTAGAAACACACCTATTTACCACTGCAAATATGTACTTTGCTGACTATTCCCACAGTGAAACTTTAACGTTTTTACGAAACTAACTCCAACACATTTTCCCCTAAGCGAGTCATAACTTTATTTATTCTTCCATTAAAGCAAAAAAAAAAATTAATAAATAAATAAAAAAGAACATTAAATCATCATCAATTAGTCATCAATATTTATTAATTTCTACGGATTTGTTTGTTTCACTATACATTTCTATATATGTAAACAAGTAAATATGAACCAAAAATGTGTAGGCCATTATTAAAGCAACACAAAGGTTAATTATGCATAAAGATAAAGTATCTTACCATTTATAAACACAATACCAATGCCTACGTTTCCACGTTTCCCTTCAAAGAATCTTGTAATATTTCTGTAATTATTAAAAGTCAAATAAACAAACAAAATTTTGTTTAAAATACATTACAGAGAACACAGAATATGGGAAAATTTCTGAAAGATTGAAAAACTGAAAGACCACAACAGATTGACAAGCGTCTGACAGTTATTGACATCACGGACTGATTGGTTAAGCCAAATATCGTATAATTCGGTTGCAATAGAGCGAGAAGCAAATTACTCGCTGCATTTAACATAACTCGTTAACTCAAAACGAATTAAAGAGCGAACACACCCAATGGAGCTATTTAGAAAGGGAGTTGTATGGCTAACAGACAGTTATGGCAACTTTCCTGACTTTCTAGACTTTCTCAAGAAAAACCGTAAATCATCGAGCAAAAGTGCAAGTAAAGATTTTCACATATATTGTACTCGGGTGTTGCGGGCTAGTAGTGTTGCTGAGCTTGTAAATAATCGTACTCGTTCTCGTAGTCATAGTCGTACTCGTACTCGAACTCGTAAATGACAACAAGAAAGAATAATTGATTTTGTTTATAGTTTGTGTTTATAGAAATGGGAAAATTATTTAGGTTGGTTAAATATTTTGATATTTACGTATAGAGCTATTAAAAATAGTTTAGCTGGAGTTGGTTTTGATGTTATTTGAAAATAATTTCAAAATTGTTTTTAAATTTACATTAGAAGTAACGAAGTGGAACTGAGTGTTGAAGTTTTAGAAAATTCTTCAAAATTTTGAGTTTAATTTAAAGACTTTTTAATTGCTGATTTTATACCGATATAATTGTATATATGTTAAAAGAAGCGTAAGCAATGGATCACTAATATTAATAATTCTACTTTTCTATTCTTTTTTAAACATGTTTTGTAACTTACCTCTTAAATCACTTTGTTCATATACAAACTGCTAATATTTTTTTAGTAATCCAATTATTTCTTTATAGAGTAAACTGAATTCAGATTTCGATATCCGTCCGATTGATTTTTACCGATATGTTAAAGAAAAATTAAGATTGATGTTTAAGATCTGCAATGGTAAAAATAAATGTTTAAGAATCAGGAACTATATGTTAATTACAAAAAAACGTGTTAAAAATAATTCAACAAACATTTACAATTTTTAACACTTGTATATATTATATGTTTATAAATCTTATAATGTATTTTACATGTGTAATAATATTGAACGATAATTTATCCTACATAAATATCTTAGATATCATAGATTGAGATAATAAAAACCAAACTATTTATATATAATTTATTATATCTTATATTATTATAAGGTAAGAAAAATGTTTATACACTTTTGCGATATAAATTGATTTGCGACATGAAATTAAGTTTTAAATTAAAAATCGGGATGGTGCCATCTGGAAATAATGCACTAGGAGAGTCAAAAACGAATCAACAGTTTCTGCTTGACTGTTAAAAAATGTTATGAAACATAGTATTTATTATATTATATATATATATAATGAAAATGAAAATGGTACTAAATAAAAAAGTTATTATAATTCAATTAGAATTTAAACAATATTAATAACTAATATATTAATGTAATATAAATAAAAAAAATGATTGTAGAAAGTTATAAATTCAAAAAACAAAAATTAAAATAATATTTAATTCATATTTAATTTGAATATAAATAAATGATTAAATTTTAAGAAAAATTGAAAACCTTTGTTTTAAAAAATATAACTAAGATATTGTTATAGTGCCAATTTTAAAACAATAATAACATTAATTAAATAAAACACTTCATAAACAAGATAGAAATTTTTAATTTAAAATTTATAAAATTTTAATTTAAAAATAAAATTTAAAAATTAATTATAATTAAAATATATCGAAACCAATAAAAATTCTTTGAATACAGTGTTATATATAAATTATGTATTATTATTTTTTACTAATTATTAAAAACTAACATTTAGATTTAGTAATAATAATTAAAATAGTTAAAATAAATTAATATTTAGAAACATTTTTTCAAAAAAATAATATACTCAAAATTATGTATAAATTTGTATTTAAAATTTATATTTTATGTGTATTGCATATATTAGAAATATTAGAAAATTATTTAAGAATAATTTTTAGAATTATATTTCAATATTTCAATTTTTATAATTATTGTTACTATTTTGTTTTCTGATTTGACAACACCGTCTCACTGACATATAGCAAAAAAAGTGTTTCGTTTATGGAATAAATTTATTGTTCACTCAATACAAAAACGATGATTCTGTAGTGTTATAGGCAAAGTTATAAAACCTCAAATATATTGTATAACAATAAAGACCATGTCATATATTTTTATAAAATTTTAAAACTATATTATACTATACCTTCGTTTGTTTCTAAAAGTTTTGCTAATTCTAATAAATTCAACTAATACAAAAATACATAAATTAATTATAATAATAATAGACCAAATAAGCAGTTACAATCTACAGAAATAGAAATATTTTTATCAAGTCTATTAATTCTAGTAACTATTGTGTGTAGCCTCGAAACACAGTTTAAGATAGAAATTAGCTCCCAAAACGTATAAATAAAATATTTACTTAAAAACAATTCTTTAAAAAATTTAAATCTTTTCTTTGAAAATCATAATAAGTATCTAAACATATTCGTTAGATACAAGTTTATTAAATAAACTAAACGATATCAGCACATATCAAATATAAAATATAAATAATAGCATTAATAATAAAAATTCAAAATTTAAACTGATTAAATATATTAATTTCTGACTCGTTTTTATTAGTTTCGTTTTTTTTTGTTGGATTTTAAATAAAGACCATTAAAGATACATTCGATGAAAACGTAATGTGGTAAAGAACGTAAAGGCTACGCAGTCCATAAAAACTACAAAAATTATAAAATATTCTAAGACTATAAAATAATGTAAGATTTCCACGTTTGTATTGAAGATAGAAGAGAGACACGTATTGGGCCAGTAAAACTACTTGAAACTAAAATGGGTTGAATGTCGTAAGAAAACATTTACTTGATTTTCTGATATTCTTTCAAGAGAATTATCGAATGGAAAAAATTATAAAAGAAAATACTTCAAGTAGGCCTCGTAATTTCTAACAACAACAACAACAACAACACCAACAACAACTGTAACTACGTCATTATTTATAATAACAAACTAGAAACTATTTAAGTTTAGAAGAAAAAAAATATAATAATAAAGGAAAAAAGTGTTTTCTACTCACTGAGGAGAAAAAAGTCAAATGAATGAATAAAAAATTAAATTAGAAAGAAAAATATGAGAAGAATGAAATGAAAAATAGTCTATCATAAAATAAATAAAAGAAAATATCAGAAAATTAGTATTTAAGTCAACTAAAGAAAAAAAAAACGAAATTATTATAGAAACATGTGTTGGCAGTCAATGTTTTCCGTCGTTTTCATTACAAATGAAAATAAGACACAAAAATGTATCTATGAAATACAATAACAAAAAAAAAAATAGAAAAATAAAAACACACAGCAGCACAACAATTTAAATTCATTGCAAGAAACATAAACATTTTTCAAGACATTATTTTATTATTTTTCTTTTAATATATTTTTTTTATATTGTTGTAGTTTCAGTCATTCTACTTGCTGCTCAGTGTTGTTATTTGTTGTTCAGTGTTTGCTGTTTGCGCCGAGTTTGCTGGAAATGGCATGATTTTATCGCATGAAAAACATATTTCAGATATGAAATAGATAATTTTTTAGCATTAAAATTGTATGTGAAGGCAAAAAACGCATGTATTTAAGAAATTTACTTTAATTAGAGTCTGCGAAAGGGCACTGAACAGGGCCAATTTGGAGCCGCTGTAGAGATTAAGGCGCACATTGCGTGCCTAGGAATTGTTCCGAGAACTGTAAAGAAATTATTTTGTAAAGTGATTAAAATTCAAAGAACGAAATCATTATTTGGAAGATTAACATATTTGCTTTCTTGGGTATTGACCTGTTGGGGTTTAGACAATGTTTGCTTTATAGCTGATTTAACAATATGTTTATTGTTTATTTTTTATCAGATTTATGTTAGCAGTAAGTTAGGGCCATAATTGGGCAATATTTATTTACGTGAAAGTATTGCCGAAAAATATTGCATAAATAAAAATTTAAATTAAATTTTTTTTAATATATAATTATTAGTTTATAAGGCTGATTAATATAAATAGGAAACAAATTAGTTAAAAATCTTGCAGAATTAAGTAGTAAGTCCTTTACTCAAAATATAAAAAAGATAGGTAGTTAGTTTTCACTATAACAAATGTATTTGCTAGTAGATGGTCTAATAGAATTACTAATTATCTCTAACTAAAGACATCACGTTGGTTAATCTAAGTGATGATCACAAAAATGTTTTGGAGCTAGCTCTAAAGTCAATGCAAAAGAATATTTTAATAAGAGAGAATGTATATTTCAATATCACACCATTACACAAGCCAAGTACCAACAAACAATCACTAAGACAAAACATTTAGGTGACAGTGGCGATCAAATATCGCTCTTTCTTGGTATCTTAGAACCATATTGTGTCTAGATTGATCTACATGTTCACTTGGCAAACGAATATTTCATTGACAGATAATGTATGTTTCAATATAATTCCACGCCATCGTACTAACCACGTGGCAACTAAGAATCACTGAGAGGCAAAGTTTGGTACTTTATTTCAACTATATGCCTTTTACACAGAAGCAGTTTGAAGTCAGCACTAACAATAGGAGAGTATAGATGTGCTTCCTAGTCCCTCTTTATTGATCAAGTTAGGTTAGGTTATAACAGCGATCCCTAGGATCCGCTTAAATCTATTAGGACATAATGTTACTGTTAAGAAACCAAAAATTTGGAAACCACTTTGATTGCTAAAGCCCAAAACGCATGCGTCTTGTTTGTTGACTGAATAAGAGCCGCAATATGAAAAATCAAAATCAAATAAAAAAAGTAAAAAAAATACATAAATAATAAATAACATTATAAATCAATAAATAGGTAGATAATAAAAAATATTATAAATAGAAAAATAAATAGATAATTAAATAATAATTAAATAATTAAATTATATGTATACTTGTACCTATACATTTTGTTATGTAAAAAAATTCCCTATATTTTTTTATATATTATGTATGACATTTTTTTTATCATATATCGCTGGTTTTCGATATTGGTATGACCAAGAGAAGAACCGGAACTGATTACCTTAATACAGTTTTCATAACTATAATACCAAAAATAGATTTGAGTTATTTTCATAAGGTAATAAAATATTAATTTTTAATTAAAAATGCATTTAGTATAAGTTTAAAAAAAAATAACTAAAAAAAATCAACCTTAAGGCAGAGACATGAGTTCTACTTGTTTCAACATAATTAACATGTAATTAAGCGGCAAACACAAGTGTTCTTAAAAATATTGTATGAGCAATTTTTCTAGTGAAGTTTTGCGGCGGCTTAAGTCGTTGTCTTGCAAAATGTTGCCACTTAAGCAAAATTCTTTTGTTTGGCGAATTGTGAAAAGTAAACAAAACAAACGAAAAAAAAATAAAAACAAAAATAACATAAAAATTATTATAAAAAACAAAAACTAGTGACAACAACAACATAACGAAAAAAGAGGCAAGCACGACGAAAAATTTTGTTAAAAAAGGTGAATATTGTTAATAAGAAAAATAAAAAAAAGTGTTTACACTTTATTGAATGGAGCAGAACAAAAGTGTGATTAACTGACAGAGAGCAAGACAAGCAAAAAGGCGGGAAGCCCAACAACAACAAATTTATTTAAAGAAATAATGTAATGAATCAGAAGATAAAGCATTAATATATTTATATATAAAAAACAATATTTAAACAAAAAAACAAAACAGTACTGATATTAAATAAATATAAGCAAATAAACAGAGCAGAAAACAAAGAAAATGTGTATAAAAGCTTTAGCGACACATGTTACAGATAAGGCAGTGTCTCCCAAACGGTGTGCTTCTTACTCAGAGAATTTCAGAAAGTCTTTCCTATATTTACTAAAATACACTTTGAAGATAGCGAAAATAATTTGCGAATAATAAAGTCTTATTACTATTAGTAATTTATTAACTAAATAACTTATGATTAAAAGAATTTGTTTTTGAAAACAATCGACTTCAATAACAGATCTATGATTCCGTATAAGAATTGCTCAATATAACACAAACAGCTTTGAACTTAGATTAGTTATTAATCAGATACATATTATTAATGTTTACCACTACTTAAACAGACGATCAAAAGATGTTGACATGGAATATAGATAATGTGTAAAATGCAGAGGGAAAGGTGTGAGTTTGAATCTAGTGCCAGTCATTTTTATAGTCAAAATTAATATAAAATGTAATAAATTATTATGACATACATCAAAAATACACAGCTACTATTTTCTTATTATAACTATATATATCTAGTATATAGATCCGACAGAGGACTTCACCAGTTATTGCCATAATCGCATACACATAATTAATTCAAAATGTAACTCAACTATACTATAAACTGTATTAAAAAATATAAAGCTAGTATATTAATCCAGCAGACGACTATTCCAATCATTGTCGTAATTTAGTAGTAAAAAATTATATAAAATGTGACACATAGTACAGAAAAAAAAATATATATAATCAAAAATTATTTAAACTTAATTAATTATTAAGTCGACAAAAAAATTATAAAATTTAGTTTAGTTATTTCAGATACTATTAATTTGTAATATGTTCATAATTTTTGTATTACTTATCTGCTAATTGTTTGGTATTTACTTTACTTTATAACTAATAGTCAATAAATCATTTCTTTACTACATTTGCTTTATATATTATAGATAAATAAAATATAGAATATTAAAAAAAATATTTTACATGAATATAAATTATGTAAGAATATGATGCAATAATATTCGAACTAAAATTTGCTGATTTAGTAATATTGTTCGTAATAAATTAAATAGTTCAAAATCAAATACAATTATAAATACCCTTATGATATAAGTACACAAATTTTTTTATTTTTTTTAACTAAAATTTTATTCAGAACTTATTTATTTACTTAAAAAATAACTAAGTTTTATAAGATATTAACTTTAACTGACTTTAATTACTTTAAGCTCGCTAAATATATTTTAATTTAGTTTAATTTAGTTTAATTTAGTTACAAAGAGGTCATTTTTGAACCCTGTAGCTTCCAAGAATAATTTAAGGCAGTCGACAATTAAATTGCTATCATAGTGCCAATATACATCATAAGCAATTTAATATTTTGGGAAACCCGCAAATTTTGAATACATAATGATCTTTATTTACAAAATTTTTTCTTGAATTAATTCACAATTTCATTATGTACTTTAAAACCATCTCCAGTAATTTCTTGAAACAAAAATAACACAAGTTTGTAAAACAATGGGTAAAATAAAATAAAAAATTTTCATATTTAATATTTTTATATTTATACATTATTTTAATACTTTCTATTTTATAATTATATAAATTACAACTAAATCTATTACAATTATTACTTCAATAAATAAAAATCATATGAATTTTTTTATAACTAATAAAAACTTACACATACAAAATTTTTATATTTATATATATATTTTAACACTTTTATTGGCAGTTTATTAAACAATAAATAATAATAAATAAATAACAATGACAAAAAATTAATATAATATTCTGCTTTGAGGATGAATTTACATAAATTTAGTAACTTTGGAAGAGTATTTTCTATTTATATTATTACAATTATGTAATATGGAAAAACTTAATATTAAATAATATTAATATTAAATAAAAGTTTTAATAAACTTAACAAAGAAATTTGATATTATATGTTTATTATTTTAAAATAACTATATAAAAAATTTCTATTACCATAAAGAGTATTAATTTCAAAACTTAAACCAAATAAAAGATAATTTTTATTTAATGTTTTTGTTTTAAAATTTTATTTATTTCTCTGTTATATTATATAAGATATATAAACCATATAAAAAACCTTATCACCTTATTTTATGCAAATTATACACTAAATTTATCCAAATATCGATTATTCGATACTTTATATGTCAAAAAATATTACAATTATTTTAGATAATAAAAATAATTATATAGAATAAATAAAAATTAAAAAATCAATATATATGTTTGTATATTTATATATGTTTGTATATATAGTCGTATATTAGACTTCCATTAGTGATCTATACAAACTGTATACGAGTCCGTATATGTCCAAATATCGATTATTCGATACTTTACATGTAAAAAGCTATTATATATTATTTAACATATTATAAAAGAAAAAGAAAAAAATAGAAAAAATTTTTCCAAATAGGAACGCAAAGTGATAAAATGTACGGGTTTTCTGTGCCAATAAAATCCCAAACTAAATTAAAATTTTATTAGCAAAAATATTAAAAACAACTGTAAAATATCGAATTTGTAAACAAAATGATTTACGATCGAAGAGAACGACGAGCAGTTGACAGTTGAACTGTCAAATTAGCAATCAGCAACGGCAAAGCAAATAACAATAAAAACATAAAAAAAAAAACAAATAAAGTTTAAAATTTTAAATAAAAACGTCAATGTGCGCGGTAAAAAGTTGATTGATAAAAAAACAAAAACTTACAAAAAAATGACGACAATTTTACAAAAAAAACGTAGAGAATTAAAAAATATTAGAAATAAAAAAAAATTGTCTACTTTTACGACTTTGGCCATAGAATACGCCGAAACTTAGTTGTTATTGTCTTTTGTAGGAAACGGAGTGCTGCCATAAATGCAAGTACATACGATTACGCCGCTCGGCCAGTCATACGTAATTTTCGTTTAACTGTAAAAATGCTATGCTATAAATAAGGTTAACGAGTTATCAAGAAAAGTGCGCAGAGAGCACGAAAGATAAAGAACCGCACTAGAACGAAAAGTACAAATTTATGTAGTCAAAGTGGGGAGAGAAGAGGAAACCAGAAGACCATTTTCCAAACTAGTTAAAAATTGAAGTGTTTTTTTCAACTCGACCTTGTTGAGTGTTAGAAATGCAATTGGTGGGAGGATTAAGAGATCAACAGAGAGGCATGTGGTAAGTGAACAAAATACTAAAAATACAGGAAATATGTTAACACATATCTGGAATTGTACAAAAACATATGTATATATATGTATATATTATATGTATATATGTGAGTATGTTTGGAACAATTGTAGTTTTTGCTATTTATAGGTGGAATAGATATGGAGCACAGTTGGTCGGGGATTGTTATAAGATATTTGGTTTTTTTGAAAAAAATTCAGCAGGGATTGAACATATGATAGTGTACAGAAATTCAAATAATATTAATTATATATGTAACAAATAATAATTGTTATTAATATTAAATTACTAATTTTATCATAATGTAATAAAATAAAAAATAAATATTGCTTAAATATCTTTTATTGTTTAGAAAATAAACATAATGTAATATATAAATAACCTATTTAACTATATTATATATTAAATAAGCTCTTCAACTCAATCATAGCTATTACCAAGATCAATACTAAAATAAATATTTTGCAAAAAAAATACAGTTTCTTTTTAAAACTGTCATATGAGAAGGTTAACATAAAAGATCTATTAGTCCCAAGGCTCCCGTTCAAATGAGAATCCAGTTCTCTATATTTTATTGATCTATCTATACATATATATCTATATAAAAAAATATTTAACATTAATACAAATGCAAAGAAAAAAATTTATATAATATTTATAAACAATATATTGTTTAAAATTCTAAATAAATATTTTCAAAATGAAATTTCAACAAAACCACTAAACGATTTTAAACTATTTTGCTAACTTGTTATTTTATAAGTAAAAATCTAATAACTAAAGAATTTTTTTTTGTTGGCAAAACTAGCAAATATTAGCGAGAACCATTGGCGAATCACTCCCGTTAGAAATGTGAAATAGTAAATTGAAAATAAATATTTTTTAGAAATGAAAAACATATAACGGACAAGAATTTTATGTCAAATCAATATTAATAAAACATTAAAACAAAAAGTTGATAAATAAAAAAAATTAATTACTAAAACACGCGGATTAAGATAGAATTTAAAAAAAATTGATCAATTTTGATCAGAAAAATGAAAAATAGAAATAGTTATTATGTTTAGAAAAGCATTTTTGAAACAATATCTTTCAAACAAATCACTCAAAGATCTGTATTTGAACATTTCCGGCGAATATTTGTTCATTTTAACTATAATATCTGAACGCAAACCTTTCAATGTACTGTCAAAAATGGAAGAGAATTGGTGGCCCTCACTATGCTGCAAATAAAAAAAGACCGAAGATAGAAAAAAAAGAAAGTAATACATAATTTCTTTAATATTTGCACTGTTTTGTACCATAAATAGCTCAGAGCCCTGTTCTATCTAACAGGAATAGAAATGAGATTATAATATATACACATAGTAGAAAAAGTCTACGGATATTCACAGAATTTTTCTTAAATTACGCATAACTTTTTTATTTTTTACTCAAATTCATTTTTATTTCCTGATTTATTTTAACCAAAGAAACAACAATAAAGTTCCAATATAAAAACTAAACAGTTATTCTTTAAAAAAAAAAATTGAGCACTATTATATGCAAAAGTAGCAATTTTTGAAGTAGAAAAAGTCTACGGATATTTCTTAATATTTACATTTACCGCTAATTTAAATTCGCTTGCAAGCATAAAAGTGTCATTAAATGATATTTAATTATTAGTTGACTTTCTAAAAAGTCTAAAAATTAATCATTTAATAATATTTTTTTATATAAGCAATAAATTTTTACAATATAAAATAAAAGACGTGAAATTAGTTTTAGTGAGCGACAAATAACTCTTAAATTTTAGAAAGATGACGTAAGCCAAAGAAAAATTGCTGAAGATATTGGTCGTCAATATTCATCTGTGCAGAGAATTACAAATAAATTCAAAGAGATCAGTACTTAAGTTTCTAAACCTCGCACTCGGCGCCCCTCAATTTTGTCAAATAGAGAAAGACGTAGCATAATCAACCAGGTGAAAGTAAATGCAAGAGTAACAGCCTTCAAACTAGCTGAACTAGCCGAAATACTTGAAAACAAAATATGTCCTAAAACTCTGCGGAAAATTTTGAAGAAATGCATGTATTATACCCTGATTGCAGGAAAGAAGCCATACGTATCCAGATATAATAGAATAAAATGATTAAGCTTTGCAAGAAAGCGTATAAATAAACCTATAAAGTTCTGAAAATGAGTTATTTTCTCCGATGAGAGTTAATTTTACATATTTTGAATCAAAGTTAGATAACTTGTAAGGAGAAAATTATGCACAACATATGGTAAACAGTAAACAGTAAAACGTGTTGGTGAAGGCGTAATGATTTAGGGGTGTATAGCAAGTAATGGTGCGGTCAGACTTGAATTTGTACAAGATACAATGGAGAAATATGGCTATCTAAATATTCTAAAAACAAATTTGAAAGAAAATGTCAGAATGTTAGGACCTGAGGCAACCTTTTTGTTTCAGCAGGACAACGACTCTAACTATACAACACCCATCGTACGGATTTGGATGCTGTACTATGCTCTCAAGCAACTTCAAACACTACCAGAATCACCAGTCCTTAGTCCTATAGAACATCTGTGGGTTTATTTGGAAAATAAGATTCGCTAGCATATTATTTTCCAGCAAGGATATACTATGTGTATCTAAATATTTATTATAAATTAAAAAACCAGGAATTTTATGATTTATAACGTTTTCGATTGACATTTTTAGATTTGCTCTTGTTCTATCTTTTTTGCTCGATTTTGTGACCCAATCGAAAATTTTTAGGGTAATTCCTAAATATAATTGTCAAATAGTATATAACAGGAGGTGTTAGTTTCCGAATAATTTTAATAATTTTATAACATCTACAGTGTTATAAATTTATCTTGAGTGCTGTATATTTTGCCTGACATTAACTAGTCCAAAATAAAAATTTCATTAAAAGTAAATCTTAGGTAAAAAAGTTACTTTATATTTATCAACAGAAAAGTACATTAGATTAATGTAAAGTACGCTATAAAATAAAAATTTTATTTTAAATATACCTATATTTAAATGAAAATATATATATGCAGAAAATCATAATAAAAATATATTTAAATCCCAATTTTCATAATAATAATTTAGAGCTAATTAAAGTTTTAAATATTTTTATTTAAAACTAATTATATTGTTATAGACTTATATGGATACAAACTGTAAAATCGCAAAAGTCACGACTTTCTATGAATTCATATATGTAAGGATAAAAATTACAACAAAACATTTCATAATAATTGTAAATTTGTGTCAGAAACCATTGAAAACAAAGTAAACATATATTTTATAAAATAATTAGAACATATGTATTATATATTAAAATAATGCGAGCAAAATTAATAATAGATGGTTTGTGAATTAATCATAACAATCCAATGAACCTATACGGATTGGAGTTTTGAAGAATAACGAACCTAACCCTTCTTTATATAAGCTGTCTAGCTGTAGTCTAGCAATATGAGTAGTACAATATATAATTTCTTTTTAATATTTAGTTTGCTTAAAGTCACATTTTGAAAAAGTAAACAAACGTTTTAAAAATAATTTAATAACTTAATAATTATTTTATTAATAATTTTTATAACAATAATAATTTTCAATTATTGCTTATTAATTAATTAATTAAATAATAATTAATATAAATTATTATTAAATAATTTAATAATGTTGTAAATAATTCGAACTATTAAATATACGACCTTAAGCCCAGCTAAATTAAATTTGGTTTCTTTTTTTTTATTTTATAAATATTGTATATTCCATTTTTATGTACAAAATTATTTTATATTAATTAATTATTTACTTATTATTAAATTATTTATCAATTAAGTACTTATTAATACTTAGTTCATTAATAAGGTATACTATAGTGAAAATTTATGTTATTCATGCTACGAATTCTATAATTTTTGTGTATATAACTATTTTATAAATTAGTTTCTTCACATGATTAGGACCTATTTTAATAAAGTATATAAATGAATAAACTTTACTACTACAAAAAATGTTTGAGTTTATTTTTAAGTTTAATAAAAAATCCAATATAATTTATATCCATAATTAATCACAGAAAAAACCTTAAATGGGTTTTTATAATGGGACTTTGGAATTACCATTTATGTTAGTCGTCTCCGAATCAAAACTGCTTACAAGTTTGAACACCAATTCTTTTTAGAATAATTTGTAATATTATTCAGATATATAAAAAAATTTAAAAAAAAATTTTTTTTCAATATTTCGTATTATTTTAAATATATTTCCGATCCAATAAAATTGATAATAATATTTATATAAATATTTTTCACAACTTATGTAAAAATAACACTACACTTTAAGGGCTTAGAATAATTTTTATATGTAAAAATTAAATTTAAATTTATTATATTAGAAAAGACTTATATATCTTTAATATTTTTTTCAACACTTCGTTTTTCAACAATTTTTTTTTGTATATAAATTTTAATTTAAGGCGCAGCAACTTTATAAACAAATGGAATTCTTTTTTCTTTCTTATTCAATATTTTTGTAATTGCTTCATACACATTCTCCCACTAATTTTATTACAACAAAAATAACAAAAAATAACATTTGTAATTTTAATTTGATTCAATTAAATTTTGTAATCTTCCATTAAAATTCGTTTTAAAATCGTATAAGAAAATAAACAATTAATTCGTTTGTTTATAGTTTGTTCGCGTTATTCACTTTGTATTCTCAAACAATCGTTTTCATTATTTGAAAATTTGCTTATCTGAAGCGACTTATTTTTACGTACGCGAAATGCAATTGCGTACGTTTTCCCGTAAGACAGATTTTTGTTGTCCGCCAGACCAACGAAAACCCGTAACATAACCACACTCGAAAGAAGTTCAAAACAGACTGAGCATATGAACTAAAATTGTACATTTCTTAAAAGCAGAGGAATTGTTGTTTTTGTTTTATTCTGTTTTTATGTTTTCTTCTTATAAGAGCGCTCTTTTCATTTGAGAGTGGAATTACACAAATATTACACAAAATTATGAATGATCTATTTTGACTTGGATTAATAAAAAATTTTAATGAGATATTTTAAAATATTAAATAAAAAATTATTTGTATTTTTGTTTTATTGATTTCTTACCTTATAATTAAAAAAATACGAAAATAATTTAGATAAATACAATTAATTCTAAGTATTTGGTTAAAAACACTGCAGTGTCTACAGGGCTTACAGCTTTAGTAACTCAAACAAGCAATTTTGTTGGACTCTCAAATCAAACACAATATCAATTTCTGATAAAATTATGTTGCAAATACATTTTTGTTTACAACAGTTAACAACACTAGTAATATAATACTGTTAAATATTATTAATTAGTTCATTTGATTTTAATTTTCATTAACTTTTTATTTAAAAAAATGGTATTTCTTTAAATTAAAAACTACAGTTAAATTCATAGCACCAAGTTGTGTCTTACTTTCATACAAGCTCGATTGATAACAAACCGCTTGCAACATTTTGGTTTGAAATGTGCTAACAACATTTTGCTTGCCAAACGAATACGCCGATCAAAACAAAATTGTTAAAAATTTATTGCCATGGAATTTCAGTGTTGTTTTTATTGTTGTTGCTTTTACACTGGCATTTTTTTGCTTATTGGGTAGAAAACCGAATGAATGAATGAATGAATTTGTTTTGTTGGCTGTTGGAATGTTTTGATTTTGTTTTTTTTTTCTTTTTGTAAAGTAAAACATAAGCACAAAGGAAAATGTATAAAATTATATATAATTTAGGGTTGAATTTTTGTTTGTTTCTTCGTTTGTGTGTTTTTTGTTGTGATTGCGTAGGAATTTCTGAAGACGTGCCAATTGAGTGGAGAAGGTGTTTTATGAGAATGAAATGTCATTAGTTATGAAGATGGCGCTGATACGTTTAACAAAAAGAAGAGATCTTACACTAGAAGTATTCCAGATTAATCAGAACTAAATTAAATGTTTGATGTTTATAATTTTGTTTAAATGAAAGCATAGCTCGTAGTTACTAATAAGATCGTTCAGTGAAAAAAACCTGTTATACAGAAATAATTCGATGAACAGATAATGGTGTGTCTTTTTTTTTTTATTTTTAATAACATAATAAACTAAAATTTAATAATATCTTTATTATTGTTTATTTCATTGTTGTTTTGAATTTCGCTAAATAAGCTGTTTTGGCTATTAGAAAATTTATTTTGGAAAATTAAACTTGCTTTCCTTACAATACAATATTAAATGCAATAATAAGTGGAGTTTTTCATTCTAAATCTATTCAAAACCCATATAAAAATACATGGAATGAGGTTTTATATTTAAGTTTAAAACTTAGTATTAGACTTTATTATATTACAAATACTTGTTTTAATTAAATATATTTTTATTATTCTCATTTTAAATATTTTTATTCTGAAAAATTTTTAGAGTTTTTCAATAGTTAACCGTTGAGTATTAAAATTATACACTAAGGAAACAGCTGATAAACTTGAAAAAGCTGATGTACAGCGATGGTCCTTTAAACAAATAAATTAAGTTAATGTTTTAGTTTTAAAATATTCCCGTAATTATAAATAAGAAACTTAAAACAAATTTATAACATTGTCCTGATTCATAAAGAATATTTGAATTTTTGTTGAGTCGAAGAGTTAAGTTGATTACTTTAAAATCTTCCCGGCTCTGGCCTTTAGAAGAAATAGATGATTAGGAAAATAATTTTTAATTAGCTTGTTAGACTGTTTATCGATAAAGACGAAAGAATTATTAATGTAACTAAATTAGATGGGATGGATTTAGTATGTCCTTTTCTATCTTAAAATATCTTGCGTAGAATGTGATAGCAAAACAGTGAAAAATAGCTAATTAAGGTCAATGGAAATTAATTTTATTTATTCATCCTATTTAACTAAGGATAAATGTACTTTAAGAAGTATTTTCACTGTATTTTAATAAAATAGATTATATAAGTTGAGATCTTTTTGAAGAAGATTATAAGTCTATAAAGAAATATTCAAGTTTTATACATAGTATTCAAGGCATATTTAGAATTTAAAAATGCCAAATTTGAACTGAAAGCAAATTTTTTATCGATTTATTTGGAAGATAAATTGATATTTGGATGCTGTTCCACTTTTAAGTAAATTAAACTTCAATATGTAGATTTAGTAATTTATTTTTTATTTAAAAATTAGAACAAAACGGGGATTATATGTATTCGATTTTTTAAACTTTTAAAGGTTTCAATACACTAGCATTTCAAATATGTTGTGATATTATTATAATAAAATATTATATATATAGAAACCTTTCAATATAGTAATTCTTAGTTATACATAACAAAAGAAACTTAGGAACAAATGCAAAGTGAGCTCACATAAGATACTTTGTGATACCACGAAGAACTAAAAGTAAGAGTTTTAAGGCATTTTCTAATCTGAAAATCACAGTGTGTTGTTCTGAAGCGAGCTACTTCTTTAATCCACACATTGAGAGTATCCAAGTATGTAATAGTATCCAATTTGATGTTTTGGAATTAAAAAAACAATTCTGGATAGAAATAACCAGACGAGTGCTAGATAGTGACGAATTAGATGAGTAACACTTACCTCTTTCCCATCTTTCTTTGAACTACTGCAGTATTCATTGAATTCCCTAGCTAATCTGCACTCAAAAATATTAAAATCTATTAATTTAATATGTTTTGTGTGTGATATATTTCATTCACAACTGAACTTTTAAGTAAAATTAAATCTAAAATTAAAACATCAACTATTTTTATGAAGCACCGTAAATCTTTAAAATTTTAGGGTAAACAGAAACACGTTTGGTAATATCTTTTTTTTTTGGAAAAAAACAATGTCAGGCACACATTTGTCTCTATTTTTCTCGAAATTCTTCACTATCAGTCAGCATCATAAAAAGTGTTTAAACTCAAATTTTTTATATTTTTTTTTAATTTTTGGTAATTTTTAGAACAGTTGATTACAGCTGTTGTAACAGCACAACAAAAGATACAAATATTTGAGGTAAACAAACATTTGTGCACCTTCGACATATAAAAAACATTCGAAAAACAAGTACTCATGGCTGCTGCAGGCCTAAAGCTTAGAAGAACGTAAACCTCGGATGCCGAAGGCAAATAGACAAAATATAAATGGAAAAAAAATTGTAGGTGAAAAATATTTAAAATGCTTAGAAATGTTGTTAAATAGTTTAAAATTTTGTTTGAGCAACTTTTTTTTATTATTTAAATTAGAACGTGTACGACATATTTGCTTAAAAGCGAACAAATTTTACATGGAAGTCGACTCTGTTCTTGTGATAAGTGAGTTACATTAAATGTATCTGTTGCAGCTGCAGGCCGCTTTTGTGTAGGGGAATCGAGGGGAATCAGTGTTTTCTTATCAGTTTCCATTAATGAATTTATCTTTATTTACAGTTGAGATTGTGTAAATTGCATCACAGAGACAAAATTCTAACAAAATTTATGCATTTCATATGCTCATATCCATGACAAAAACATGTAAGTTATTTTTTGGACACTCGCTTGCAGTTTTGGTCAGATAACTTAATGACAGCTGTAGTTTGGCTTTCTGAGATAAATATTGTGTTTCGATGCTGCTTTGTATGCTGCACAGAACGAAGAACTGCTGAGATGCAAATACGTGTTGGCAAACAAATCCACATTTGCTCAGTACATCCTCATCCGTAACTGCTCTTACAGATAAAAGTACTTCAACCGTTACACAAAAAAATAATATTGTGACTCTTTAATGTTAGTTGTGATGTGTGCTTAGCATAACAATAAACTTATGATAAAATTCTTATTTCTTTTGAATTTAAAATTTTTTTATACATTTTTTTTCTTTTGTGTAAATTATAATTTATGACGTTTTTATTTGTTATCTTTTTTACTGATTGTTTAGTCACTCAAGTTGTTCGTATCAGATAGAAAATGATTTCCTTCTGCCTTGTCAAATATTTCATCAATCTTTGCCGAACAAATCCATCAGGATTAACTTCTCTTTTCTTATATTCTAAACTCATATGTATTTATAATGATATGCATTGTGTGTTCTTTTATTTATTTATCAATTCTTCTCCTTTTGCTTTTCCCTTTTAATTCTATTTATTTCTTTTGTATTTAATTCTAATATCAACCATCCCAATCCTTATCAGCTTCGGTACATCGACATTGAAAGTGCTGCGCCCGCGCGCATTCCAAACTTTTCTTTGAAATCGAAACCACTAAACTGAAACCACGTAGAGTTCTGATCGATTGCGTGCCCGCAGACTTCTCCATCATAGATGTTGTTGTTGTTCCATTTGCTTCCTAGAATTTCAATGCCTGTGCCACATCCGTAAGGGATGAGTACGTTTATGACAATGAATGTAGATTTGTTTGGAATTTTAAGAGATGTTTTTAATTATACTGACAGTATATATGAATATGGTATTTTACTTATTTTTGGAGATACATGTATTTTCATTTATTTTTTATTTATTTTATACTCGAAGTTGTGTTTATCCTAAAATTTTGGACGTTAGCATGATTGGAAAAAATACGTATTAATATATTTTTGACTTTTTAAATAAATTTGCACTAATTAAAATTATTTCTAATTTATTTTATTTTTATGCTTATGTGTAAAACTTTTTCAAGTATTTATAAGGCAACTACCGTCAAGTATGCCTAATGTTGAGTTCTTTTTAAACCTATTTAAAGACGTTTGAAATATCAGTTCGAATATGAGGTGGTTATTCTACACATTTTATAGCGTATATATACAAATAGACATATACAAATACAAATACAAATAGACATATATGTAGATAGAAATAAGTGGGGTACTACTTCACATGTAGCGTTACGATTATAGTACATTTTTGGTACAGTATTCATCTAGCTCCAGATAAATTCCGGGTAAGCGAGATACAGGTGCCCACAACTTCAGTTGTCCTGCACGCTGGTTTCACTCACTAAGGAATTGCTTTGATAGCTGCAGTTACCCAGGTAGAGTATTAGAATTTTTGTTCTTACTCAATGTGGAGTTGTAGTTTTTGAACCGGAGCTGTGACACAAAGAATAACAAAGATTTAGATGTGCCTTCTTATTCAATAAGGAAGGAATTATTTCCAAACATATAATTCAATTGATATGAATGAAATTCTTTCCATTGAGGCGTTCTTGGTACATGATCTTAATTGGTTGAGAAAATCATGTTGAGAAAACTATAACGTTAAGTTCTACAGCAGCTAATGATGTAAAATAATTACCGACTCATGGCTCAAAACAAAACAGAACAGTAATAAAGAACATGATTAGATATATTACCTGCTTTTTAACAAAGCCGGCACTCTGTTTTTTTTGATAGATTCATCTGTCAACAATATCAGCTATATATATGCTACTGAGATGGAATACCGCAAGACAAATTAACAGTTTTGCATTTGAATTATTAAGAGTGTCCAACACCGATATCATTGGATTACAAGGCACTTTCATAAAAAGGATTCGTTGTAGGTTAAATTATTTCAAAGTAAGAACCGGTTTATAGAATTGAATGGGTATTCTAGTGATTTCTAGATTTTATGCGGACTTATTGCCATTCAGTCATGCAATGTACCCAGTAAATTATACAAAAGAAATATTTATTTTTATACATTAATTATTTAATATATAATTATTTATTCGAATAATTATTATTTAAATATTTATTTAATAAATTTTAAAAAAATATTTATATTTAAATATTATCTTCTCCTATTTAAAATGAAAGTGAACACAATATACATATATAAGCTGTTCAAAAAAAATTTAACCATATCCATCTTAGTACTAAACGAAAGCTGTGTTTGATTTCACAGATTATTTCATCATATGTATGTTTTAGAGATATATAATACATTATTATTGCCAAGAACATTCCAGCTGCTTTTTTTTCAGAAATGTTTTGTTTGAATTTTATACTCTACCGTTTAAATATCTGCACAAGTTCAATATTAATAACGATTCAGATTATATATGTGTATATTGTATAAGACGAAGATATCTCTTAGGTTAATAAATAATATAAAACCAATTGTATTCACATATTTTTTGCATTCTATTTTCTGTTTTATTTGTTATTTCATTTTTAAATAGACTATACAGATGAGTTTTGATGAAGAAGTTTAGATAAGTGAAAAAACAGCAGTTGACAAACGAATGAACAGATTATCTTGATGAACAAATCACCTCAAAGCTTGGATTTATATCGATGGATAAAATAAACCACATAGAAGCAGATGAAATGACATGAGTCAGCAGTGTTTTTATTAAGACTTAATACATAGAGGTATGAAATAATATAAAGATTACAAAAAAAAAATTAGATATTTGATAAGAAATTGAATTAAGTCGTAACGATAAATGAGTAGAATTAATTATATTAATTACGTAGGAAAAAAATAGTAATTCATATGGCGAGGCATTTACCTTATCAAATTCCCAACATAACTAAAGAAAGACTAAATTGTCAGAAATGTATATAATAATCAACAGTAAATTATTATATTTGAATTTATATAAGATTCTTCAATTTAATTTCAGACAATTGCATTTTGAATTAATATAACCATAGACATGAAAGTCATTATTTAGTGGGCAGCACTATATTGAATATACAATATAACTCACGTTTTGAAATCGAGAGTCATAGGATTATATCCCACATAATCATAAATGTGAAGATTCATCTTTATTTGGATCTTTACATTATAAGCGAAACACTATATCGTCTGCAGAATGTATGCTGCTGATAAATATATTAACTGATCACTATGATCTGGCTAGTTAAGCGTTACCGACATGTGTTGTGTTTGGACGCGTTTAGAAGCTTCCACTCCAATAAGAATAAGTGTGTATACCTATAAACATTACAGAAAGTCGTCTGTTGATAAAGTGAATAAATCTATACATTCAGTATATATTGCTTTAAAAACACTTAGTTAGGACTCAAAATCTTGTTTTTTTTCAAATCTTCTTGGACGCTAGATATTTTTTATACATCAAATTAATTGAAAAATTTATGGGTTAATAATGCATTTAAATCTAAATTCTATCTACAAGAAGGTGAAAGATAGGCTATGGAAGACCAAACTTTTAATATAGTTCATCAATTATTATAACAATTAGCTTTACTTTGCATACCTTGTAGATAGTTAACTTTCTATTAAATACTTTTAGTAGATATTTAGACACATATGTAGAGTTGGCATAATAACTTACACTTAGTGTATACATGAGATAGGTCATTAAAATATGTATGTAGAACAACGTATCAAAAAATCATAACTAATTTTTAGAAAATTATTTAAACTACATCCCTCCCTAAAAACGGAGTAATGAAAATTGTTAATAATATAATTATCTTTCACAATGTAAAATAATATCATTCGTAAAAGAGAGATGACTTTGTTGAAAGTGTTCAACCTTTCTTAGGGAACTTCAGAAGCTGCTTTCGAATATAAGAAAGAAAACATATAAACTATTGTTCTAGTTCCAATTAGTATATTATGTATTTATAGTTGTAATGTGATCTTGAATTCAAAATATTCACAGAAATATTTTAAATTATCAGGCAACAAAAAGATACATCTCTTGTAAAGTTCTTTTTACAAATTCTCCACAAAAGTGTCTTCACAAAATTTTAGATAAAGTTGTCCACATTTTGTGATTTCAAATAAGTAGTTTAATTGATATTATTTTCCAATATTAAATAAGTATTTCTTAAATCTTGGTTATACCCTCTTAAAAACGTGTGGGAGATCTCAGTATATTTTTGAGGTACTGCCACTAGCGTCTATCTAAAACCATCTCTTAATAATGGTTCCCTTATTAAAGGATGTATTAGTAGACTAAGCGGTGTAGTCTCTTCCCTATTATGCCACTAGTATCTCTTCCATCCCTTCATTAATTTATATAAATTTACTTTATTTTCTCTTTATTAGGTTTGAATATTACTTTACGTTTGGATTTGCGATGGTTATAGCATCTCAAAATCAATTTGAGATTGTATATAAAAATAAATAATACAGGACATGAAGAGACTATTAAAATTGTCCTTTGGCATTAAATATGCGACAGTAAATGAAAATAATTACCAATACGTTTGTAGTTGGGAAATACTTTGCACTTTAAATCAAAAGATCCATTATGCTTAGCGCAGTTGTCTCCATCGATGAATTTTAATATGTGTGAGCCTTTTGGACGTTTCGACGAATAGTTGCCGCTTGTAATTCTCTTTGGAATATTGTCGTTCATAAGGACATTAAGTAGATTTAGTAGATAGTAGATTTTTTCTAAAAATGTTGTAACAATATATAAGACAACAACAACAACCTGCAAATAGATTTTTATACTTGATAAAGCTTGAAAAGAAAAGTTGATATCAGTGAAATAAACATTTATTATTATTCTTTCTTTCGGGATATTAGAATAATTAATCTACTTAAATAATATTTTCTATTTAAGCGATTTGTTTACATTATTTATATAATTTATAATAGTTATATGTAGGATTTCAATACATAGAATTAAATATAAATTATACCCCTACATTTTTTACAATTACAGTAATTTTCTATAATATTTTTTAGGTTTAGTTTTCGCAAATAAAAACTATTATATTACTTTATGGTGCGTTGTCAGTTGTTATGTTGCGTTTCCTACACTGTTCTGATTTGCATAAAAAAGGATTAAATTCAAATTGAATTATATCATTTACAGTATCAAATGCAAATTGACAATTTAAGCCTACTTACTTTATCAAAAGAGAAAGTGCATAATTTTTGGTGTTTTCATATGTGGGATTTGTTATATCACAGCAAAAAACAAAAAAAAAACATAATAAAATAAAATAAAAATAATACCAACCATAAATGAAACTTTAATAGCGAAAAATGGTAAGATATTTTTTTATTTAATTTTCATTTAAAGATACATAAAAGTCATAAATAAAGAGCGTCTTCCTTACACGCCTCCTTTTCAGTTTCTTCACGACTTTTTATATATTTTATAGCTTGTTTTGCTTTTTTTCAAGTAATTATCCAAAATCTGAATCTTTTGTAATTATTTGTTGCTTTTTGATTTCGGTGACAGCAAATGTCACAGTACAGCCCACACAATCGCCAGTTTTCAATTTGGTTGGTGCAAAAAATAAAAAAAAAATTTAAATAAATTAAAAAAAATTTGCTACAATTGTTAATTATTCTTCTACATTAAATACAATAATTTATGGAAAAGAAAGTGCTTTGTTATCAGAGTAGTTTAATACTGAAATACATAGAAAAACATAGATTATAGAAGGCACTAATAATGGGAAACTTGACTATAAATATGGTGAAATTAGTAGAGTAATATACATTTTAAGAAAAAAAAAATTAATTATGGTTAGTTGTTATTTTTTAAGAAATAAAAAAAAAGAAGAAAAAAATCTTGCAATTTGAGCAACGAAGCTTTCGTGCAGCTTTGGCACATGTGGTTGAAACATGTAAAGTACTTGCATCAAATTTGGTAGGTTTAAAGTTTAAGCCTGTCATTATATATATATATATATTAAATTCTCTAACTCCTAGGAGGAACATAGGGTCGCAACAAATGTCTTCCACTCGGTACGATTGGTGGTCAGTTGCTTCAACTCTCCCCAGCTTTTCCGTATGTGTAACATTTCCATATCATTTTGCCTACTCCTGGTGTGATCAGGTCTGCCTTTCTTCTGCTACCAATCGGGTTCCATTAAGCACAAAAAATATATCTAAACACCACCGATGTTGATGCTGAGAAGTTCAACGAAACAAAAATATAATTTGGTTGTTTTGAGTCACTACTAGTCACATGTCCTTCTAATAGTCCTTGCGTCAAATTTGACTTTAAAAACTTAAAATATTTAAATAAATCTAAATTTTTGTGTATATTATTTACATAAAATTAGATTGTTGATTTATGTAATAATGTGCTATAAATCCAATTAGGTTTTTCACAGCTTATTCTTCTTAAATCATCATTACCAATTGGTTATACGGTTACTTGTGTACGGTTGCTTATGTTCGTAAATATTCACCTCATCAAAACTACTGAACTTTTTTAAAGTCGGTTTTGTTTTCTAAGGAATTTTAGCTTTTATTTTGATATCAGAATTCCTAATATTTGAAATTCCCCTGATGAAGGCAAAAGCGAATTTGCCGAAATACGTATAGATATATTCAAAAAAATAACGATCGAAATAAAAATTAAAATTCTTTAAAAAATAAAACCGACTTTAAAGTATTATCTTTCTAACAACTTAAAAAATAAAAAACAAAATTATACTGAAAGACGTCCCAACTAGGGTAGCTACCCTTCGCTTCCAAAGAGCAGTACAATATACAGAGAAAATGGAAAACAGTTATTTTTTTTCTCGAACTGATTGGAGCTGTGAGTATTAATATTATTATTTATGGAAATTGAGATACTAAAAAACCACGCAAAATTCATAAATCTTTAATAATAAAGTTATCACAAAATAATAACACCAATTTAATACATAAAGGTATTAGAAATTTATTTCCGGTGCATTCAAATCATAAACTTTTATTTACTTATATAAATGAAATATTTTCAATTGCAAACAAAAATAAAAAAATTATAATTCAAGTATAAAATCTCTTTATGTATGGTAAAAATGGAAATAAAAAATATTAGCTCGCTTAAAAAAGTCGTATTGTATCTGTAAATTGTATTTGACATAATCTGTTTATTTTTCATTTTAAATTAACACCTCCTTTTTGCGAAATTCATTATAAATCGCGCTACTTACGCTTTTATATGAAACTTAACACTAATGATGCCACTTGCAACAAACAACAAAGCAAATAAATAATGCCAAAAATAATATCGCTAACAATCACACCAACAACGATCTCAACTTTCTCGGCATCATGCACTAAAAATCAACTAAAACTGCAAAAAATGAAAACAACACGAAAAAAAAATAAAAGATTAAATTTAACCAAAATAATAAATTTATTAGCAAAAAAGATACTCTCGTACGATATGGGGATTGCGTAGGTGTTTCAAACGACATAAAATAAAAATTATTAAAAATTATTGTTGATTGTGTTGCAACGACGACGATAGCCAGCGATTACCATGACGCTGATGATGTTGCTAATGATAATGTTTATTATATTATACGTTCAGCAACATGTTGTTAACGTTGACATCGACGTGTTGTATTTAAATGTTGCTGCTGTCACTGTTAATATGTAGTTTGGTGTTAAGCTTTTAGGACTTGTGCTTATGTATTATTTTTTTTTTTTTGCTAAAATAATTTTAGTATTTTTACGTTTTTATTAAATAAAAATATTTTTTTTGTTTGTGCACACGTCCGGGAGTTATACATTAATGTAACAAAATTATTAAAATAATAAAATTAGAAAAATTTTAAGTAATTTTTTTATTATTTATTTTTAAACAAATAAAAAATTATTTGAATATAGGTGTATTCAGTTTATAGTTTCGAAAACAAACGTAAATAAAGTGACTTTAAATAGCGATTGTAGTTCACAAAAGTTCTAAACACATCTTTATTAAATACAATAGCTTATAATAAGCAAAATAATTATATGATAAATCATATATAATTAATTACAATCTTAGAATCTTAAGTTTAAATAATTGAACTTTATTAAGGTTAAAAATATAATTTAATAAAATAATAATTATAATGAATTAAATTTAAATATATACATAGTTATAATTAGTTATAATAATAATCGTAAGTCTTAATAATTAAACTTTATTAAGATTTCAAGTATAATAATAACTGTAATTAATTATAATAATATACTTCGTTATAATTACTTTAAATTATAATCGTCAGTCTTAATAATCAAACTTTATTGAGAATTCAAGTATAATAATAACTGTAATTAATTATAATAATATACTTAGTTATAATTATAATCGCATGTCTGAATAATAAAACTTTTTTAAGATTGCAACTGAATTTATTATAATAACAATGTAATTATAATTTATTAATTATAATAATATACTTAATTATAATTATAATCTTAACTAAAGTTAAGATTTTAACTTTAAGTATAAAATGCAGAGGTTGTTAAATGCGCTTCAATCGTAAAGCATAAATATTTGTGATAAGACAATCAGATATATATTATACGATAATCCATATCCAGCGTGCTAAAACTGGAATAAGGCCATCGTATAATAAACCGCCACTATAAAACTATATATGTTATTCCCTTAAAATTCATTGTTGATCCAACCCTATTTGTCATGTGTCGCTGCGTTACGTGTTTCCTAGTCTTTGACTTGACTTATAAAATAAGATGTATGAAATGTGTTCTGCAGTGTTATATGTATACAAAATACACTTACAAAGTTTTTGAGGCAACGGTGTTAATGTAAAAGCTTCTTTCATTAGTGTAGTTTTAAAGAAGTTTTGAATATGGAAGAAAAATTTTTAAATCACGATGAGTATTAAAACTATCTTTACTTTAATATGTCAAATAATACTACTACTTTAGCAAAGTAAAATGTGTTAAATATATATAATTAAAATAAATTTTGATTTATGCATTTATGAACATAAAACACAATATTCGTAACCGCTTTTCAAATTGTAGTTTCGAAACCATAAAACTTGGGAAAGTTGCTGCCAACAAACTTCAATTACCTTGACATAGGTGTAAACTCGACATAAATATTTCAATTGCTATATTTTCGCCTCTTAAAATAGAAAAAAAATCATATAAAATAGAAAACCAAGAATATGCAAAAACAAAAAAAATAAAATATGTGAAAAAAGAAATGTACAAGATCAGCAACATAAAAATATCAACAACGACAGCAAAATCATGTTGCAGCAAACGAAAGTGAATTGCAGTGGTGGCGTTGCGCTGCCATTAACATTGCAATGTGGCAGTGCCGCAATGTTGCAATGCTGCAATGCGGCAATGCAGCAATGTGACAGATCAATAGACCGGACACTGTTTGCAGAAACCTAAATCAACTGTGACTGACTGGAAACTGTCACTTTTTGGTAGCGACGAAAACAACAACAAGAGCAACAACAGCAAACGGGACGGCCTGATCGATAGCAGCACAAATCGACGATACTGGCGATCATTGGCAGCGGCATTGACTAGTCTGCAGCGTTGCGTATCTGTAACAGTTAACACCAGTAACGGCAACAGTTGCATGTTGCACGTCCACGCCAACTTGTTAGATTTTTATGCCGTTAGATTTTAGTGCGCTACATTTTATTGGCACGTCTTATAAATTAATTTCGTCTGCTTAATTACGTGAAATGAACATTAATTTCATTAGTTTTTTGCTACGTTTTTGTTGAATTATTTTATATGAACCACCTGAGCTCATAGTAAGTAAAGCGATCGATTGATCGTCCTTTGCGCGAGCATTAATGCGGCACATTTAATGTGTTTTTATATGCGGTTTTTCCGTTTGCAATTAAATACGAAATTTAATGCTTTTTCTTGCATTTAAAAGCTTTTAAGTTTTCCAATAAAATTTTCTTAATGCATTTTCACTACAAGAAGTTCATCAATTTGGAGAAGAGAAATTCATATTTTATTGCAATTTCAGTGCCATTAAATTTAATCAAATCGATTGAAAGTTTTACAACTTCCAACTGTTCAAAAGTCAGCACATATTCGTATATATTAAATATGTTATTTTTAATTGTAATTATTAATAATATATTAAAACGTTATGAGAACAATAATGGATTTCACAGGTGGACAGGCACTATTTCAGTAATTTTTACAGCTTTAAATTTGTTGGTCATAAATGAGATGGTTACTAATAAGGAAATATAATCAAACTATCTAAACATTAGTAATCAATAAATAATTTTATTTTTTTAATTAATACCAGATAATTGGATGGGTACATTCCGCTGATGGCAGTGATTAAATTTATATTTCTCATACACAATTCCTTTAAAAACTGCGTGCTTCCTACTCATTAACTCCTTTCACTTCATTTGGGATAAATGAATAATTTTACTTCACAAGTACTGATTGTGGAACAAATATAATATATAAATAAATAAATAAATAAGGAAAAAAGTTTGTTTAAGATAGATATCTGCTTATCCCAGAATTTATTTTACTCTCTTTTATACATTTTATTAATGTCGGTAGTTACATAATTCTTCAAAATATTTTTAAAAATCTGTTTTATTGTCACTATATTTGTCGTTAGATAATTATGTGAAGCTTGCTTTTCCTGTATTACTTTTAAACCTGCTAGATCCGTAGTAATTCAAGTTCAAAGTGCAAAATATAGTTAAGCACGAATGAATTTAAAATATTTTATAATATACAATAAAAAACAATAAATTTAGATTCTAAGAGTGCAGCTTCAAAGAATTTCGGTCAAGTTCTTAAGAGAGTCATTGCTTAAATAGGAGAACATTCTTTTAGATTTTAATCAAACCTAATCAATTTTGTAGAAGTTTTGTACTTACATGTTATTGAAATAACTATATTTTAAGAGTTCTTGATGTGTTTAATAATATTCACTAAAATTCAATACATAAAAATGAATAAATAAGTCATAATGAACTAAGAGTGTTAGGGCATAGGTAGTGATTGATATATGTATCTAAAAAATGTATCCCCATTGTCTTTAGGTGTTCATAAGATATTTGGAGAATATTTAATAGAAATAATATTTAATTGACTTTAATTTTAAGAACCAATGTGAAATTTTTTAAGGTTTTCTTAATAGTTTTTAAATATGACACATAGATGGCGTCGAAATGG
>NC_051847.1:173737135-173771547 GCF_002237135.1 Teleopsis dalmanni
CGATGCGCAATGATTAGTAATGACATTTTCATGTCTTAGATTTTGTCACAAAATAACGAACTTAATTATTCATTTGCATAAAAAATGCATTCACAATTATGCATCGACGCTTTGGGCTAAGCAAACTACAAAGAATGACTGACTTCAGCTGCAGTAATTATTTTGGATTTAAATAGATTAGATATTAGCATGGCATGTTTTAACCCACCCCTGCTAACCACGACTCTGGCGTTTTTTTACAACATTTTTCACTCTATACTGACTTTAATACTCTTACTTTACTAAGACTTTACTAAGTTGTAATTTAATGAAATGCATAGAGCTTGACACACTCCGTTGCCTCCTTGTCACAAAAATACTCAACGATGACTATTTCTTTGGGGTTTCCAATTTGAGAGATCGTTGATTTCTTAATTGCCGCGCTAAATACGGGTTTTCATTCATTTATTGTATACACAAACTTAACCCACAACATTTGATTGCTTTGACAATTAAATAAGTGATCGTTTACTTTACCCTAAATGCAGCATTAATAAGTGCTCATTCGGTGGCTTGCCTGGTACAATAAAGTAGTGGGACTCTGCTATGGGTAAGATGTATATTTTACCACATATGAAGTGGTGGTAATTTCCATTTGTTGATTTGCAATTAGACTCACGTCTTTGGTCTATAGTTTTTCTGTTTTTCTTGGTAAATTTTTTAATTGGTTTGTGATCGGTCGGTCCTCCAAACTTTATTGTGCCAGTGTCGATTTCAATTCGTTAAATTCATTTAATTTATACAAAAATGCTGGTTGCTTTTAATATGGATTTGTTGGACTTTAATTCATTCCCACCAAAAAACCCTTTATCATATCTTTTGATTAGTGGTAGGAATTTGCTGTACTTTATTGTAAATTCTCTTCGGGAGTCATGAATATCCGTCTATTGAAAAGGTTAAAAGTTGAATTTAATCATTTTCATTCAAGTTGGATTATAAAATTAGCTCCGTTAAAGCACAAGTAATTAAATAGAATTCATTTCACATTTGTTTGAATTTTGGTAATTGAATATAACATGAATATAGTTTATAAAAATATTTTGTGTTTTTATTGGCAGCTTTGTAAACATTATTAAGCTTTCTCGCATGCTTTACTGTGGGGCATATGTTGAGTAACACAAACTTTTAACATAAAATTCTAACGATGCATAAATCTTAAAAAAGAAAATAATAAATATGTATGTTTTATAATAATAACTCCCAACCCTTTTTCGGTTACCCCCGTGGCTACATTATTACACTTTCATATGATATCTATTAATTATGTAAAGTTAAGCCAAAATAAGTTTATAAAATAAATTTAACAAAAGTTATTTATTTTAAATATAATTATATTATTATATTATTGCAATTATAGTAATATATATTAATACAAACTATATATTATATTGTATATAAGTTGTATTAGATAAATTTTTCTTAATTGAGTTGTCAAATACAAACTAATAAAATATATTAAGATTAAACAAATAACAATAATATATATAACATTATGTACATATATTCATATAATATAAAAAAAATATATAATATGAATATACATATGTTAATATAATGTATGATAATATTTACGTCATATATGTAATTCGATATTTCTGTGGGATAGAAGATTAAAGAATAAAACCAATCTTGACTACCTTTCTAACTACTATATAATATATTGATTTGTCTGTGATTTAATAGCAAACCATTCTGTTAGGTTAAATGTGTCTTCAATATATATATTTTTTGATTTTATCTTTATAATTAAAGAATGATTTTTGTTTTTTCGTGTATATAAATATTTATCTGGTTGTTATATTAAATCGAAAATATGTTATAAAGTAGCGATGTGGCATTAGCTGTACTTCTCTAATTGTTTAATAAAGTATTAGGTCTACGGTTACCCTATGGGTACCGTTTAAATTTTTTACTTTAGAATATATATTTTTCTTCCTTTGATTTTACATTCTGCATCTAAAAGGTTTCTCTGTCTCCCCTGTTTCATGTTGATAACTCTATATAGATTTGTTTGTGATAAATTTAACTTTGATGTCTATTTACCTTGATCTCCAAATGTTACCATATTGCCCAATTACTATATCCTAAAAATGTTTATGTTATATATTGTTTTGCCCTAGTTTATCACTTTAATATTATTTTTGCTATGTAGATACTAATAGTCCTGCTTGTCCATTTACACAATTTTAGGTAACAAATTTAGGTATAACTTAAATATTTCTTCGTATTAAGGAAGAATATTATTTCATAAAAACTTAAGGAAAATAAAACAAATTAATTTAATTAAAAAATATAGTTTATTTTTATTTCATATATACAGATTTTTAATTTTAAAGAACACCTCCGTACTAAAAAAACGTCATAAATAAGATAATGGGAAGTATTTCTACTGAATGAAGTATGAAACAAAGTATTTTTTTTATGTGCTTTAATTGCTGCGAATAAAACACATCCTTTACAAGATTGATCGTATAAATCATCAAAAAAGATACATTCAATAAACATAAAAAATTGCTTTTCGGTTTTAATTTTTATTTTCGTTTGAATTATCTAACACCTTTCAGTAGCTTTCCTAAAAGTCTTTAAAAATTTTGAAATAAAATAAAACAGATTTTAAAGGCATGCATACAAAGCCACGAAAACCAATTTTTCTAAATCAAAAAGTATATAAAGAAATACCATAAAAACCATAATAAACCATATAAGAACGCCACATGATAGAAGTCAAAAGTCTGAAACGGAAGAGAGTAAATCAAACTGAACTAAGTTAAAACGTGTCTCGAATGAATTATGAGGTTTGTGTCCGCTTTAGAGCAAATTCTAAACGTTAAGAGCGCGTTTAGATGCAGTACTTTTTGGTATAGCTGGCGAAATCAAGTCCCACGGTCCATTGTTTGTGTTTTAATGTTTTCTTAATTTTTATTTATTTATTTTTTAATTTTTTGTTATTAGATTTTTAATTTATAACACAACAAAACTGATAAAAAGTATCTGACTGAACTCTTTTAAATTGAAATTAACGCGCTTGTTTTTCTGTTATGTGTATTTCTGGTTCATGTTTGTTTGGTTAAGAATTGGTTTAAAAGCCATTTGAATTAATTTAACTATGGCAACTTGGTCGGTCATAAGTGACCTGTACCAGGTCATTTGAAAATTTAATACCAAAATTTATGCATCCGCTTTTTGGCCTACAGTTGCTATTGTTACCATACACAACAAATAAATTATACAGAGAAATAAATAAAATTTCATTTTTTTGGTAGCAAAATTGAAATTTGTCATACAAAATGTTGCTTATGGGAAAATTTTAGAGCACAACAAAAAATAGAGAAAAAAAGCGAAGTTAAGTCAAGAAAATTTATGTTTATCGATTTGATTGTGAACTACTATTTTACTTTCTATGTGGGAAAGCTTAAGATAATTTTAACAAAAATAATTAAAATATTCATTGGCCATAAATTTAAAAAATTATCTACTATCTACTCTCTATTAATTGAAAAAGGCAATATTTTAACGTTTTTATGCCCGCCGGTATATATAATTACAAAACATTCTACAAACAAATCATATTTCTCCAACATTGAAAATAGGTTAATTGCACGTAAAATCGTTCAAAACACTTTTCTGCTCGGATCCTGTTTTAGTGAAGTAAGTGCCTTTTTATGACGCTTTTTGTTTTTTATTGGAACCATTTTAAATATTTTATTAATTTTGATGACAGTTTTCACTGCAATCTTTTTAAGCTGCCAATTTCGACATAAGTGGAAATACTTATTATGATAATGGATACAAAATGTCTAACAGACATGTGCCATGGTTGAGTGTTGTGATTGGTTTAAAAGGGGACATCATCACTGCTTAATCGTTACACTATTTAATATTGACATTTTACTTGCGAAACTTGTTATGAAGTTGGTCAAGATATATAACAGAAATAAAAATAAATGTATAAAAAACCCAACTGAAAAAAATATGTCTATATTAAACGAAGTGTTTATTAAACGTTGTCATTGACATATAATTTTCTTTGTTTCTTTAAAACTTTAAATTTTGCTGTTGCACGTTGCTATTCAATGTTGCGAGCAACATTTAGTATTGCTATTAAAACGACTAGGAAATGAAAATGTTTAAAGAGGCTTCAGGCCTATTGCTTGAGTGGCTTAATGCTCCTAACAGCACTACTTGCTGACAAACTGTGCTAAAATACTAAATACATATGTGTTCTTTAAGTACATACATTAACATGGCAAGCAAAAGCAAAACGGGTGCCCGGAACACTACACATATAGCACAATTATATACTCAGCTTAGAAATAATTTAAACCCTTCAGCATATAGCGCCCATACCATAATGTATAATACATAATATACAATAATTAGATATAGTAACCCTAAAATTAATGAATATAATTGACTATTAGTATCTAATTATGTTAAAAAAAGTTTTTTTCGATGGATGTTTTTACCGGTACTATCTTATCACAATATTTGCTATCCTATCCAGTACTTGCTTTGCTTAGATATATTTATATATATATAAATATATTTTTTACTTAGTGGATTTCTTTCACTTTTTTATGCAAAATATAAAGAATCGAGTTAATAACCGTCTGACAATTATATTTTCTTAAGAAGCTGTTAAAAGCTCAACTTATTAAATAATATTTTTTAATTGACAAAATATTATTAAAAAATATATATAATATTCTATATATTTATACAAAAATATTTAATAAAAAATATAAATTGAAATTTAACAATTGAAAATAAAATTATAATTAATTAATTAATTAATTATTTCAATTATTCTACAGCTGGTTTATGATTTCGTTCTAATATAAACACAGCAAGTAAAATTGTTAATAAAAACTTTCATAGTAATAGTAACAAAACTCCAGAAAAATATACGAACAAAAAAAGTCAAGTACGGCTTTGGATCAGTTGGTTAAGGTGCGCTGATTCTGAGCTTCACATTTGGTAGGACCCGAGTTCAATTCCTGGTACTTGCAGTCTCAAAAAATAATTATTTACGAATAATTAAATACAAGAATGATTTCCAAGACCACTGATGATGGGTATTTGGCAATACTCGAAACAGCTGTATTGTCAGCCAAAAATTCAATTAATTAAAATGATATAAAAAATAAATTTTTGTTGTTGTATTTCACTACTGTTCGAAAAAACCTCTTTATAAAAAATATAATAAAATAAATAGCATTTAATTCACTATAGCTTACTTATCAGGTGATTTTAATACACTTCTTCATTTTTAGAATTTTTGCTAAAATATGGTGCAAGGTAAGGTAACAAAATACCTCATTGAGAGAAGTGTTATGACATGTTCATTATTATTGTATAATGTAGGGAATACTATATCCCGCGACCAAGGTAGTATATTATGCTAACGCCAGGTTTATTAATTCAGACTATTTATAAACGTGGTACGTTCTAGTTTTGTTCTACATGTTTTGTAAAGCGACTCCACAATTTCTGATCTCTCGATTCTTGATTAGATATTATTAATAAATTTTGGCCTTAGGTAGTCTGGTAATTGAATGGATTCAAACTTGTGTCACAAATGTCTAAAAAGGAACATGATAAGAAGCACAATAAATATAATGTCTGATATATAGAGATTATTTAACCTATTGAAAACAGTCTCTATACATTTTTTTACATGGAGCAGAGAGGTTTTTAATTTTGGATGTTTGGCAATTTTCGGAAACTAAAAAAGTTAAATTAATTTAAATACATAATTTTGTTCTAATTATTTATTTAAAAATATAATTTAAAAAGCATATATTTGTAAATTACATTACTTGGACAATATTTATATAATTTGTATTTAAATGATTGTATCTCTGCTTTCCTGATCACAAAATTGGAACGTACAAGGTTAATTCTTTCGGTATCTTTTGTATTAAATTTTTTTTAGTCTAAATTATTAATATTTTGTTTTTACTTTGATTTTTTTGAACTTTAAGTATACGAAGTCATTTGAATATTTTAAGTACCCACTTTACGTGAGTAGTTTTTATTAGAATTGACTAAGACGAGCTTGTTTGCGTATATGAAGTTCTCAAATATCTTATGACCAGTAGACAAACCTGTTCTACAAAATATTTTTAAATCTTTTTCTTTATTTTATTTTAAATATTTTTTTTTTTTAATAATACGTTTTTTATAATAATTTTTTGATTTAATTTTAAGTAATAGAAATAATTTCATAGATTATGAGTATTTAATTCAAGCAAATTATCTCATATAAAAATATTTAAAGCGCGCCGAACCCAAAAATGACCTAACAAACGTCATCCTTCGTCAAAATAAAATTTTCGAAAATAATATATATGAAATTATTGAACAAAATTAATTTAAAAACAATATAAAAATATATATTATTAAAATAAAAATATAACAAACTGGCTTTTTGGTACTCAGTTGCGTTGAAAAAAATGTTAAGTCCCTAATGCAATGAAAATAATTCATTAAAATTCGTAATGGAAAAAAATTAACATTCCTTCAACTTGAACTGCCGCTACTGGGGTTGGCTTATTGGCTCATCTGCCAAAAACATGAGATCACACTTAACTAATCGCACTTCGGATTAAGGCTGATCGTGCAATTTTGACACTTTTGTTAGAAATACATTAAAAATTTATTATTATTATTGTTAAATATTATTAACATTTTGTTGTTATTGTTATTATTTAAAATTGCTGTATAAATCAACCAAAAATTATTAGAGACATGAAAAATTATTACTGAATATTTGCATGATAATTTGTTACAAAATTGTATTTTTTTTTTAAGTCAATATGAAGTTTTCTACTATTCCAAGTTGAACCCTTGTAAGCACTATAACTGAAGTTTTTAGTTCATAGATACTTCGTTTCTGTTATTTGGTTTAACAATTCAAAATCGAAAATGTCAAATAAAATGCTGAGTTTATGTGACGTTTTGAACGATTAAAATATGCATTTACTTGAAGGTTTTTTTATATGAATATCTCGTGATTATATGTGGAATTAAAGCAAATTAAAATATTAATGAATTTGAATCGATGTTATGAATACGTAAAGAGATGCACAGCCACAGAGCAGTGCTGAGGTAGGAAATAGAGTTGCTCTACAACATGTACTGCGCGCTGATTTGTATGATTAAAAATTATTAAAATGGAAATTCGATGAAAAACAAAATCGTTCACACAAGAAAAACGGTGTTTTGTAGTTAAGCTAAACCTAAGTTGGAGCTCAGCTAAGGTGGCTTAGTTTAGTTAACTTGGCTTTTAATAAATTTGTAGAAATAAATCGAAGCGGTTGTAGAAAATAGAAGAAAGGTGGTAAGAGCCGAAAAGTGAAAGTATTGATTCGTATATGGTTTCATAAGGGAATAAAATGTGTAGTTTAAATGCGTAAATGCACATTTAAACGATAGGATTACGTCAAAACTAAAAAGATACAAATACACGTGTTGAGTTTAAATCGTTATTAATGTGATCGTTTAGGTCTTGTTTTCTCAAAAGTGTTAACAATGACATAATCCAACGATAACAACAATAATTACAAAGCGCTACGTGAAGAAGGAATGTAATACAATTCCTTTTAGATTGAGGAAGATTTCTGTAAAATATTATATATTAAGGAAGTAAATTCATAATGGATGAGAAAATAAAAATATTGAGATAATAACATATCATGTAATAAGTGATGTTCCGACGCAAAAGCAATTAAATAATTTTTTTAAAAAGTTTTTATTATATTTGTGTAATTATAATAACACTGAAGATGGTCCTGAAGACGGACACAGTAGATCGAATTATCTGTTAATATTATATATCGCATAAGTTAACACTTTGAAATTTTTATTTAATCTTAAGTTTGTTTTTTATATAATATAAGTTATTATATAAATTTATATAAATTTAAAAACACGACCTGAAGCCCTACTTAACACACAATGTTTTTTAGCATAATTGAGAGGGAGAATGAATTGAGAGTGAGAATGCATTTAGAGTGATATTAGATTTATCTTAGACTAGTTAATTATTCTTACTCCAGTTATTTTAATTGAGACTGCTACTAAACGTGGTATGATCTAGTTATGTTCTGCATATTATGTAAGGCAATGTGTCTAGAGAGTTGCCGAGTCTAAGAGAGTTAGTCATTTTACGATTAAATATATTATTTTCCCTTAATCTTTACAATAATAACACTAACATTCAAGCGACTTAGAGATATTCAGTTCGTGCGTGTGCGTGTAGTCATAGCTGCAGGATTCTGCAATATATCCACATAGAATTCTTAGATTCAGTCTCTTGAGTCGTAGCTCGTGTTCAATTCAATTGCCTTAGGGCTAGCATTGTCTTATGAGTAATTACAAAAATATCATCTATTTTTAATAATCTATAACCTTTTTTAGTTTTATACAACATAATTCCAATAACTTCTCAATTATAATATTAGTAGATTACGGTTCTGTCTACTACAAGCAGTTTATAAAAATAGACTAATAATAACTTTTATACAAAGATACTCATATAAAAGCAATTCATTCAATTGATGTATTAATAACGCAAAATCGGCAAGCATTCGACATCAACTGATTGAGTAGATTGATATTTATTTGAATACTACGTTATTCTAACTCCCAATCTATCAATTTCAATGCTCTACTTTAAATTAAATAATAGATTAAAATTAAGTAAATGTTTTAATAGAGAGGCTTTTGAACAATATTGAATTAGAACAATAAAAATTTTTTTATATTTTATTAATTGAATTTTTAAATAAATTGTGTTTATTAAACATTATAGTTATTTGGTTTATTTATGACCTATTATCTTTATTTATTATTATTATCTTTTTTATTGAACAAGCTAATATTAATATGTCTTTACGTTTTAGATCTGTAATAACGTAATTAAATATATTAATATGCGAAATTCATAGTTGGAACACCTTATCCATATCCTTTTCTTACTAAAGTATGGATTGATATCAGTTTATATATTCATTATCCCATATTAATAAATTATTAAAAAATCAATATACATTTTTTTTAAATTTTATTTTAATTTCTTTACACTACTGAAGAATTGTACTTATTTTGAAGAACCTTATGTAAGCTCTGTTATTCTTCAACTTGTAATTAATTATATACGAAACAAAATCTAATATATAATAAAAATCATTTTTGAAATACAACTTATTTGCGGCAATCAGTAGGTGTGGCATCATTTTCTAATTTAACGGCTTTACGTGTAATACAAAAATTAAAAAATATTTTATCGTTCCTAAACATATTTCTGCAACATTTTTATATACTCAAGTTGCTACAGAGTTGCAACGAAAATATTTGCAAGCCCATATCTGACTGTCACGCATGTTGCGCTACTGAAGTCCTAAGGATATATAGATAAGATTATAATCTGACCAGATTTAAGTATAATGCTTAAAAAAAAGTAGAGCAAATCGCTCACTGAATTTCGCAAGCGGTAAAAAGTATTTTTTTAAAATTCAACAAATCACTATTTTTAAAATATATTAAACATTTCAAAGGCGTTGCCAAATAAAAGTAAAATAATAACCTAAAGCAAAAAATACCGAATAAGAAAAAAGCTCATAGTTTGCTATAGATTTTCATACATTTACATGTAAGTTCAACAAATAAAGAGAGAAACTAAGCGGTAATACGTCAATAACCGTTTAGCGTAAAAACAACCTCACCAACTAACAGCAGCCGTCGTCGCTGCCATTGCTATTGTTGCTGTTGTTTCAATTGTCGTTGCCTTTGCCAATGCAGTTGTCAGTTAGCAGTTGCTAGTTGCATACTTACAGGAAACCTTACAACTACTGCAACGTCTTTGCGACCGAGTACCACAACTTCGCGCTATGATACGTACTCGTATCTAGCATAGATTGTGTTTATATCTACGTGAAGCTCGTCTGCGTCTAGCGTCTATGTCTGAGACTGTAACGACGAGTGTTAAAAGCAGACCTATTGGCGCTTATACCAATTTAATCTTATAACAGTAGTTTGAGGAAATTTATTAAATAAAAATAATAAACTAATTTGCCAAAAGCCAGTATATAAAAACAATATTGGCTTTGTTTGTGGTCGTGAGTTTGGTTTTCTTGTCGGTTAGTGTGGTTGCTGTGGCAAACATTGTTTTTACGTAAAGTCACAACAAATGCCTACAATATTACGATCTAATTATATTTTAGTATAATTTTCTTTATATAATCCAATTACATATTAAACAAAGTAAAGCTTACAACAATTTGTCTTATTAATTTTTATTTATATACTCTATGGATATACTCTATATGGATTGAACTAAGCGCTACTTACTAGCACTTTTACTACTTGTAAGTGATAAGCAAACTAAAACTCCTAAACGTTTGTCTTCATTATCTGGAACTGTCTTACTGTAATTGCTATGCACCACATTAATTTGTGTTTATTTGCATTTCCATGTTTATATCCATGTCTATGTCCATGTGTCCAACTCCGATTTCGTTTACTGGCATTGCCAACAATTTCGAAAGTTGCATCTACTTACACTTGCATGTGTTAGCAACTGTTTAATCGAAGCGATAATAAGATTGATAACAGTTTGATTGAGTTTCTAGTGTTTTATGCAAATAATTGCGCCCGCAGTGCCAATGTATGTCGAGAGGTAATTTTGCATTTCAATTGCAATGGCAATTCAACCGCTCTTGTAAATTATTTACTTTTGGCTTGTTTACTTTTGAATGCAAACTGACAGCTTTAAATTCTTTTGCAGTTGTTCATTTAACAATTATTTAAAAATATAATTTTTTAAAAATTGTTTTTTTTTTTCGTTTGTTTCTATATATAGTTTTTTCAAAGTGGTATTTTACAGCGGAAATATAAGTCAAGTGTATCGTTTAATTACAACAGAAGTTCTTGAATTTCTTAGTCGTACGTTTTATTTTTTAAATATTTTAACTCGCATTTGAATTGAGTTACAGAGGCAAACAATAGTCTAATTAAGTCAAGGTTTATTATTTTAAAAGCATATAACTGCTTTTTTTTCATTTTTATTTTTTATTTTTTTTTATGAATCTTATTTTCTATTTCGTTATGTGACACAATGTGTCTAAGCAAGTTTTGTTGTTGACTCACTGAGTGCAGTTTTCAGATACTTTATACTTTAAGTCATTTTTAATAAAATTTTATTTGCTTTGTTTTGTGATTTTTTTAAATTTTTTATTTTCAAGAACTCCTACATATTCATAAAGTATTTCAAAGTCGTTTAATGAATTTAAAACTATCTTCCATATTGTGGTGCAGTAAACCTTAAAATAGAAAAAAATACTATATTATTATATGACAGAAATTTTAACTACATAAAATAGTAAAAAAATTATAGAAGTACTTAAATTTCTATAAAAAATAATTAATACAAATTGTAATAAACGCTAATGAAAATTAATTAGAAAATAATTAAAATTAAATTTAAAAAATTAATTAAAAATAATTAAATTATATTAAAAATGTAAAAAATTAATTAGTACAGGAAAGTGTCAAAGACAGGCATAAAATTAACAAGAGCAATAAAATTAGAACTTTTATTCTTTATATAAACCATATAACTATTTTGAGTTTCTGTAATTAAAAAATGGGAACCATACTCAAGTTTATTCAAAATGGTTTGGGTACAAAATTTGAAGCGCAAAAAAAAGCTCTTCTCGATCAAGTCGCCATAAACTGTGATTTAGCATTTAGAAGTGTTGTTAAAAATGAATCATAAAAAATTTCAAAATCATCTGCAACAATCTGCTATAAAAAAAAATTAGGCTTCGTCTGGAACATGGATTTAGAAGAGTCAGTATTATCGGATATATATACCGAAAGCAGACACTAACCATTCTTATTTTCATGCGAATCTATGATTGTTGAAATTATCACAGCAGCAGATAAAAAATTAATTTAAATTGAATTATTTTAAGTCAAAATAAAATTAAAGTATTTTTATTTACACATTACAAAAAATGACCTAAATTACTTCAAAAAAATAATAGAATAAAATCAAATTAAATAAAATGAATAAAAAGTAAAATTTAATAAATAAAATAATATTAAAAAAATGGAATTAAATAGAAAAATATGTGCAAATTATTCAAATTCATCCAAACGAAATGAAGTTTATTTAAATAACGAAATTAACTTAATTCAATTAATATAATTTTAATATATTAATGTGGAAAAAATATATTACTTTAAACCATTGAGTGTAATATTTATACTCAATGATTTAACAGAATTAATTGAGTTAAATTAAACTAAATACATAAAAAAAATTAAAAAATAACATACAATATAGTATAAACTTAATTAAAATGAATTAAATTATATTGAAATAAATCAAATTAAGTTAAATTAAATTAATATAAATGAAATAAAATAATATTGAGCCGAATTAAATTAAATAAAATACAATTAAATGAAATAAAAAAAATTAAATTAAACAAAAATCAAAAAATAAAATAAAAAAAAATGCATGACACAAAACTCATAAAATAAATTAAATAAATTGAATCATAATTAATTAAATTAAATTAAATTAAATTAAATTAAATTAAATTAAATTAAATTAAATTAAATTAAATTAAATTAAATTAAATCAAATTAAATTAAATTAATTTAAATTAAATTCAATTCAATTCAATTCAATTCAATTAAGTTGCAATGCAGTATACATTAAACTATATGAAAAATGTTTATTATATTAAATTAAATTATATTTATTTACATTAAATTAAATGAAATTATATTAAATTAATTAAACCTAAAATATTAAAAAGAAATAAAATAAAACACATATAAACAAATTAAAATTAAATTGATTGGTGAGAATTAAAATTGAAAAAACAAATATTTAATAAATAAAATGAACTGTTTCATGATATATAATATGAATTGTATATCATTGCAAAATATATGCCGATACTGCTTCTATTAAAACAATATTAACTTAAAATACTTAAGTAAATATTTTGTAAATATATATATTCTAAATGACTGACGTCATTTTGACCAATTAAAAGTAACACAAAAGATTTTCATTATTTTTAACAAATTTTTATAATAAAAACCACAAATTTAAAATTGATTCAATTTTTTTCTAAAATTGCCGCAAAATGCAGATAATAAAGACGATAAAGATATTTTATCGCTGCATTTTTCACAGATAAGATAATAATTTTTAGGGGTAAAACAGAAGTGTCTCTGTATGTTCTTTAATATTTAAAAAACTTAGTGAAAGTGTAATTAAAAATATATAGAAGTACATAACAGATAACTTTAATAAAAATGTTAATAAACGTCTTTAATAAATAAATTTTGTGATAGAATTGATAAAGTAAACAATAGAATGCATTTGTTTTCTTCTTTCCTATATTGTTTACTTGTTTGTTTACTTTTCATTTGATCAATATTTGTATTATTTTCGCAGTTATTTTATATAACCAAAGTAAATTTTATATATTTTTCTATTCAAAGCAATTAAAATATTTTTTTTCTGCTCACATGCATGTGTATAGATACATGTTGCGCAGTGACTTTGTTGCTAGTGTGTTGAGTTTATGGCACAAGGTTTTCTCATAAACTTATGAACATTTATTCATTAACAAATGCGTTTAGTTTAGAAGTGCATAATAAGAATATGCGTCTTTAGTGCACCGGGCATCTGGACGATTAGGTTCAGTAATAAAAAAATAAATAAATTGCAGCTGTATTTTTATTTATTGCAATTACTTAAAAACTGTGCTCATTTTTATACTTAAAATTTTGATTACTTTAAGTGTTGCCTTGTCTTAATTGTAAAATTGCAATAGCATTTGTTTTTACTATTTTTATTTTGTTTAGAGATTTTAATGAAGCAATAAATATTCTTATTTATTATTTGTAAAAACTATTCTATTGACTATTATGGACTCATGCCCTAAGATGTGAACCCATTATCAAACCACAGAGTGGTTTAAAGATATTAATTGACTGTTAAAATGTTGGATAACGGCGTTTTTATCCGGGATTCACTTGTTCTTTGTATAAAGGATATAATCGCCTTAATGGATCGTTTATGAATATTGAATAGATTTAAAAAAGTTTTATTTCCTCAAATCACACCATTTATATTTTTGGAATATGTTTATAAAATTGACTTCACTCGAATTTAGAAAAACTTATTTGTATTCAAAGCTTTTCTCGTTTGTTTATTTTTTTTTTAAATTTTAATGCATTTTTTATTTGCTACGTTCATTTGTTAGGTTCAGCAAATTAATGGATAAGAGATTCATGTCTTATATTGGTGGCTTAATTGCATCCTGTTGCGTATACGTCCCGTTGTCTTGAACTTGATGCAGTTAAAATTCCCTCTTGTTTTTGTTTACATACGAGTATTAGTTTTAATGAAACTTTTCATTGCAAATAACTGAAATATATGTTGAACTTACAACACATGCGATACAAACATTAGCAACTAATTTTTTAAATAATTTTTTTATTTTTATTTCAGATTTGATCGGTTTTTATGTGCATTTTTGAATAATAAAAATTTTTTATACTTTTTACTAAAATTTCGTTGTGAAATGTATGCTCCGTGTAGCAACAACAACAGCCACGAATTCAATAGATAAACGCACGCGTTTTAATAAAGGTGAGTTTGCCGCATTTATTGTTTGTGTTAATGAATTTTTTTTAATTATACAAGTATAGGAAATGTAATAGTTAAAAAGTAGTAAAATAAAAATACACAAAAAACAAATGTTATATGAATTTAAATTTTACAACGAACTTAAAAAATAAAAACTTAAAATAGTGATGAAATGTCCGAGAGTTTCTTAAATTATATTTGTAATTTTTTTTATTTAAAATAAATAATTTTTTTTTTTTTTTAATATTAAAAATATTTATTTTTTTTGTGACTGTAAACTTTATAGTTTCTTACTATTTTTATTGTTTTTATTAACAAATTCCATATCTTTTTAAAAAAATATTTATTCATAAACTAATACCTAAGTCTTAATTTGTATATTGTTGGCTATTATAAAGTTTTAATTCCCGCATAATAATACAACAGAATTCAGCTAATATAACAAGTTCTAATTATCTGTGTTTTTCAATTATTGCTTATATATGAGCTGGCATGAATTGTATCTCGCTCCCCTCGCATTGTCATATTAACGACACTAAACCTTGAACTCGCACTTAAGCACATTTACAATCTTTTACTTACGCATACACCCAGAAACGCAGATAAGCAAAATCAATACAAAAAAAAAAAAATTCAACTTAAAATACTTGTAATATTTAAAAAAAAAAAATACAAAATAAATTATTAAATTTTTCTTTATAAATTTTATTTTATAAGCTGTATTTACATGTAACTGTCTTCTATAAAAAAATATAAAAGCATATATAATATATATTTTTAAACGATATGCAAAATTTTATAGTATCAAAAATAAAAAAAATAGTAATAAAAATAATAATATAACTAATTTATTCTACTGCATTGCAATAGAATGAAAAATCTAAAAAAAAATTCAAAAAAAATTTAAATAAAAATGTACACACCAGAAAGTATCTGCAATCTTGTTTGTACGCAAACTGTCTACTAAGCTTTTCAGGCCTAAAAATAAATGCGTGTGGAAATGATATCATGACTTATGCCAATTAAACTCTACATACACATCTTATCCATACATATAGTACAAGCAAAAAAAAACAATACAATATTATATATGAATATATTTATATATATATATATATTTATATATATTTATATTTATTGTTGTTGGCTTATTTTTATTTGGTTCGAATAAAATTTTTATTGCCTCTGGCGATAATAACAAGTTAAAGGTATCGCAATTTTTTGGGAATTTTGTAAATAATTAACATTTTAGGATTCTTATCTATGGCAGAATGACTGCATACGATGTACGAGAATTTTTAATAGATTTTTAATATTTTTTTTTTGTTTTGCATAAAAAATAAATCAAATTAAAATTTTATTTCTGGCGGTAAACAAGTTTTTTTATTATTGGCCATTCACTAGAATTTTTTTTTCTTTTGCTTGAATGTCGATAATAAACGGAAATAGCAAATTTAGATTTTTAGATTTAGAAAATATTATTGAGAATGTGCAAAATATGTTAGATATTTAATTGGATAATAATTTGCATAATTATATTTTTATTTGGTATCTTGACATTTGAAGAAGCAATTCATTAGCAAATTATAATGTAATCTTATGTGATTTTGTTCTAAAATAAGCAGATGATGATGTTATTATTTTCATATTAGCTTTTGAGATTTAAATTTGTTTTTCTCAGTGTACAAAATAAAAAAGTACACCAGAAAAATGAAATGTTTACCGGAAGAAACCCTACGTCAGGAAATCTACAAGCCCTTTTATTTTACGCACCCCGTTATTGAGAACCTTTCAGGTTCCTAATACTTGTTAAAGCATATCATATTGCTTCTCTGTTAATCGTGTGAAAATAATGAAACAATAATTATTATAATTATTATTTATAAATATAATTATATTATAAATATAATTAAATAATTATTATTTTTCGAAGCTGATACAAAGCATCTGAAGCATCTGCTGTGTAACTGCCCGGCTCCCGCGAGAATCGACAAAAATACTTGGGGCTGTCAGTTTTACAGAACTGGAGCACATACCTGACATAGGATGCGTAATCGCATCCTAAGTGGTGCACATTATCGCTAAAAAATTAAGACTCTGAACTGGTATTGCAATCTACCCATAATAAATGGTTTCGCGTGGCTTTTTTGGTCTGCCGGCATAACCTAACCTAATTATTATTGTTAAAAATTATGTATTTAAATTCTGATATTTCGACTATCAACGGTAATAATGTTTGGAAAATTCATTTTCTTAATTTTTTATTCATTTTTGTAAAAATATTACAATTATTTGAATATATATTTGTAATTTTATTGATTTTACTTTGAGTTTTTTATTTATAACTTTATAATAAATTTAACAAGACTCTAAAAAATACTTTATGTAGTCCTCATATACTTCTCACCATACTTTCGAATGCTAAATTATAAATTATAGCTTATAAGTTAATTTCCCTTTTTTAATTTGACTTATTTATGCTATTTAATTTAATTTAAATATTTTTTTGAATGTAATTCTTATATCTCAAATTTACTTTGCGGCTTAATAAAGTGTGAAATGATTTATTGGCTTATTGCACTTTTGGTTGAGATAAATGCTATTCCCTGCTCGACAAAATGCTTTAAAAAAAACTCATAAATAATAGAAAAACTTCAAAAGTATGTTATCAGTGCGGACTGGCTCGTATTAATTACTACCAGTTTTTCGTAAAATATCTAAATGAAATGTATATAGCGCAACTGATATAAAGTGGTTTTAACAGTTTCTATTCGTATGATTACATTTACACATATATATTTTCTATATATTTATAGACTTCTGTTTATTTTCTATAAACCAAAATAAATTAAAAAAATGTTAAAATATTGTTCAACTTGAACTTGTGTTAAAAGAGGCGTTAAAGTTACTTGAAAAATGACATCAGTTTTAAAAATATTATTACTTACAGTAATGAAGTGACTTTGGTTTTAGAAATATTTGTATAATTTATTTCTCATAATTGTGACCTTACAGACAATTATATATGCATTAAAAATCTTGTAATACTTTATGTGAATAAAATGATTTTAATAATTGATTAAACTATATTAAATTAATTTTATAATTAAACTAAAAAATTGAATTTAAATTCGGTGTCGTATTAAAAATCTAGATCATATCTAGATACATAATTATCTGGAAATACAAATTTTTTTATAGTTAAAATTAATTAATCGGTTTTATTTGCTTTAATAATTTTAAAATTCACTTTCATTTCTTGAGAGTCGCAATGAAAATAAGTTTTGCAAATTTTAAATAAAATTTATATTTCTTACATACGAGTATATCATATCAGTGACAATTTTGCTAGGAAGAGTTATACTAGAAAATATTTTTTGTCAAAGTATTTTTGTAGTTCACTAAATTACATATACCACATTCACACTGCCTCATTTAGGCGGGTTTGCTTATTATAGCTACTAATGAGGGTGATTTACCACACAAAGTGCTTTCCTGTATATTTGACCCGGTCAAAAAATATATAAGAGACAGAAACCTGAAGCTGTGCGCGAAAACTAACACGCGGCCCTACATAGTACTATCCAATCTCAGATCATCAGTTACTAACCGTACGGGACGGTATGCAGTTCTTAGATCGTTCATCGAATAATCAGCAAAGCTTGTGAGGAAAACATAAATTAATCAAAGAGAAGGGAGGAACTTTGTAGAAAACCCCACCTAAGAAAGAGTAAAAGTACTAAGTTGCACTAACTTGCAAAAACTTCAACATAAGATTATCTAGAAACTAGTTCATGCCTTAAGCATAAAATTTCGAATATGATACTTAAAAATAAATTTCCCGCAAGGAAACACACCAAAATTTGGAATATGTGTCATTTGTTTTATATATAAAATGCGAACAAACAACAACTGAACTGTAAACAAAGGCACTGAGGAAGTAAGTATTTGATAATATCTTTGTTTTTAATAATTGAATATGTAATTGATATATAAAATGTATATAAATAATTTAATATATATTAATTATATGCTTAATTTTTTTTTTTGATATATTATTAACTGGAGTTTATAAAAGCTTATAAAAATTCTATCAGCTGTACAAATGAGCTCATTATAATGTGAACGTTCTCTTAATATAAATAAGCAAGTGCCGAAAGAAGACAGTGTGAATATATTATTATAATAAGAGTTACCAGTAATTTTATTGATATACTGTTAATTATATTATGTTATATATTTATTTTAATATGTAAATTTATATATCTACATAATATTCCTTTAGGTATTATTATTAAGAGCTTTTTTTGTAAACACCCTCATTGGTCAAGAAGTAATACTATGTTTGCTTTAATGGCTCTATACATAACTCAGTAAACTATAAGTACAGTAATTTATACATTATAGATGTTTAACTTTGTATTAATAGTGCTTTTGACACACTACCTATATATTATATTGTTGTAAATTTAGATTTTAAGTAAAATTCTATAATATTTTAAGTGCTTTATGAGTTTCTTTGAATTAATAATAAATAATAATAATAATAGTTCTTCTCTGGCCACTGTCACTGAGTTCACCTCGGTCATTATCGACACGTTTGGTGCAATTATGACGTTTGGTATTTTTACAATATTTGAAGAAGTTCTTTCGGTCTTAACTGTCACAATTCTACGATGATGAAAATGTCACGTTAAAGGAGTTTAAGAAGAAATTAATAATGATATAATCCATAAATAAGTAAAACCGCTAAACAAAAAAGTGGTGTTAATTTATTATTACAAATATCGAAACTATTCAAATAAATTATTATAATTATATTTTATTGTTCATGGTTCCTCCGAACAATTGTAAAATTGTTTCAAGAATTTTGTGTAAAATTCAATCAACTGGCTTGTGTAATAAAACGTGGTTTGTGTATGTGACAAAGCAATACACCATTGAACGCTAAGCAACTTTTTTATTGGGACATGTTGCGCAGAATACTCTCAAAAAAAATGTCTCAATTTTAAGAATTTTTTGCTAAGGCATTTGTTAGTGACAAAATTATCAATCTAATAATGCAGCTATTTAATCAATATAAAATAATAATTCTTTATCTTGTTAGTTCCAAACACACAAATAATAAATATAAATAAAATTTATATTTGCAGTGTTTGAAGCTTAAGTCCCCAGACGTTTTTCAAAGTTCCAGATTGTGGAGCAAATTAGCAATTTAGGCGTCTTTATGTTAATGCATGACATAAACACAAAATATGCTCCAAAATCTCCTTTTTTCTTATATATCATATATTAATTTAATACAAATAAAATTAAATGTAATTTAATTATTTAAAAGTATTAAATTTATTTTTAGTTTTTATTATCGAAGTAACTGATTATTTGAAGTTTCAGAAAAAAATGATAAAAATTCAACCTAAAGTTGAACTGAAGTTAACATAACATAACTACCTTTTTTGTTGTAATAAATGGGCTTGTTTTAAACTTTAATAGATTATGTCTAGTGACCTGTTTAATATAAAAGATCTTGACGATAACACTTTTCGTTTATTTATTTTTTTAATTTTTTTATTGAATTTTGTCTCCAAGCCTGCTTTACTGCCTCCATTAAATATAAATGGAACAAATGCATTGATCGCAAATCGTATTTGTCAAATTGCCGGTGCAACATTTCAGCATTTCAACAGCACTTACACGTATTTACCACATAAAAACACGGCTAATGCAGTCAGATAGAGGAACTTGTTCCCGCAATCAGCTGTAAGTATCTGACCGTAATGTGCGTTTCATTTGGCCATATTTCGAACGATTTGTTTGCATTTCGAGTTATAAATGCACACAATTGAAATAGTTTTTCATAAATGGAATTTTTGCCTGCATTTGTAAACACTTGGATATATTTTCTTAATAGCACATATAGACATATATACCTCTATATATATGTGTCTATTGCATATATGTATACTTTCGATTATTAATGATAAATAAAGAAATATTTACATACATGCCATAGATTTAAAATGTGTAGTAAAAAATTTTAATAAAAATTTTTATTTTAACTTTGAACGCGAAAAACTTGTAGTCAACAAACTCAAGTGTTGATATCGAAAAATATTCGTTAGAAAAACATTTGGAGAATTGCATAAGAGAGCTCATGATGCAGTTGAATGTCAGTATTTACTTTATTAATTATGTACGTGTTTCTGCAATTGATATTTTTTTTTTTAGCTTTTTTATGCTTTTCACAAATATTTACTCTAGAAAAATTATTAAGAAATTGTACAATTATTGTTTTTTTTTTAATTAAAAAAAAAATTAAGTGGAGATTATTTGCTCCGCAGACAATTAATATTTACACATTTAAGAGACTTTCGTTTTGTTTCGTTTATAAATAGAAAATTTTTGCATTTTTAACGAATTTCCATAATATGTACAACTCGTAATTGAGTATGAAAATTAAGATACTCATACGCACCGCGCGGCGCTGCTAAGGTTTTAAAATAAATAAACCATCAATTTAGACAATAAACAGTAAAAGTGCATTGAAGAGTGCACATTTTGAAAAATGGGCTGGATGAGGTTTAAATGCCTCCAAATATAAAGGCCGCTTCAATTTTAATTACTTTTCAAATAAATTTTTTATCTCTTTTTTATAAAATTTAGCACAATTTTATGATAAGAAAAAAGTGAAAATTATACCAAAAGTCGTTCATTTTAATTGACTTTCAATTTTATAATTTCCCCACAGTGCTGCCACAGTTCTCAATACACTTTTAATTGTAGACTCTTAATTAAAAAATAATTAAAATTAATTATGTATCAAGTTTACATGTAAAAATAAGCAATTAAAAGTATGCAGGCAGTACCCTTGGAGTTTTGTTAATAAATCCGAAAATAAAGGAGAAAAAAACTCAATTTAGTTGTTGTCTTATAAGCATGACAAGCAATTTTTAAAATTAATATTTTCATAAAAAAAGAAATAAAAAATTTAAAAAAAATATGTTCAATTACAAAATCATGTTAAGCAAATGAAAGCAATATGCTTTTGCCGAAAAGCATTTTTTGTTGTTTTTGGCTGTTCAATTTATGTGGTCACATTGTTGTGGTCGCCACTATCTTCATCATCATAATGATTATGTAGTTCTTTTGCAGTTGGAAGCATGCCGCCACATCAACACCATGGACTTTTGTTTGAGTGACATGTTCCTTCAAAAGCCTAAAATTATAAATTTTCTGTATTTAAACGATGTCAGTAATTAAAATTTCTTTGCTGTCAGAAATTAACAAAGTTCATGGCGTGCAGTTTGAATATACAACAAATTAATTTATTAAATTTTTTATATGGAGTCGTATTATGAAAATTGTGGGAGAATACTTTAATACTGTGTCCACGCCATATAACTACAAGAATAGTAATATATTGATTACAGTCAGTACATAATGTGTCACTATATCAAACTTTTTACATTACAATGTTAAAAAATTTATTTCTATGACGTTGTAAAAATATCTCACTCTAATACTGAATGTAAGTCCTCATACTGCAGTTAACAATACTACTGCAATTTATTTTTATTTATATTCCAAATTTTATATTGCATTTACAATAACTATTTGATAAATTGTAATCTAAATAACCATTATAATTTTTTCTGGGATGTCTTCCACCTGAAAATCTATCCAGATGGTATTGTGTTGAATAGCAAAAAAAATTTTCGCAGTTGCTTTAGTCACATATTAACGTAATTAAATGATTAAACTAGTGTATACATGGATTGGTCTCGAAAGAATTTAACTTCCTTTTGCGTAATCTCTTGTCAATGGTTCAATTATTTGATTTAAAAATGATTTCATTAAAAACATTACTGAGTGTCAAGGGTTTTTTTTCGAACATCTTAAATATATGCTTCTTCTTTTCTTTAACTCGACAAAACATTTCCATCTCGTACAGCTGTGAGCTAACTGCTTGACTTAACCCCAAGATTTACCGCTTATTTCAATTTCTTTTAAAAGTTTTCGTCTCCAGCTGACCTTTGGACGGTCAGGTCTTCTACGTCCTTGAGGGTTTCAGTCGAGACCTTGACGACAGATCTCAGAGAGATTTTTACGTAGTGTGTGGCCAATCTATTTCTATTCGCTATGCTTAATCAAAGTTATTACGGAATCAATATTGCACGTCGGACCACTATATTCTAAGTATGAGGCATAGCCCATGGTTCGTAAAGCTTTCTGATCACAGTTTCTTTTTTAGCTGAACTCGTTGATATTTTTTAACTTAATCCAGTTTAAGCTGTTTAAGTTGTAATTAGTAAGATAAGACACGTAATAAGATAATTATGTATATGCTATTGATAGATATCAGAGTATTCACACATTAGTGCAAAATTTTGCTTCTAAAATCTGTAAAATGTATAAATTTGTAAATTTGTAAACCCACACAAAAATCAAATTATTGTATCATTCGTTCTACCAAGCAAATCTAATCCAATATTAAATGCACTTATTTATAATTTTTGATTTTACTCGGCCATGACACAGTCTTTGAACACTTCAAGCTGCTACCATGACGAGTGTAGTTTTGTTTGATTTAAGTATTTTCCATAAGAAAACTAAAAGATCAAAGGTTTTTTACACCAAATTATTTAAAAAAAAAGAGATAAATTCTGACAAAATCTTATATACCATATGATCAAACGATGTAAGAAAAATCAATCAAAAAAATTTGTATTAATATTGCAACAATTTTTGATGCTTGCAACACTTTTAAATGTATATACTTCCATTGTTGCAGGTTAAATATTTTTTGGTTATTTCAATAGAGTTTTTATTGGCAAAAAAAAAGTAAAAATCTAAAATGAAAAATAGATACAAAATCTAAGCTTTCGGTTTCAAACAACTGCAGTTTGTGTGCAACTGCCTGTTGCATGCAAATTGTGCATGCAACTATTCTGCGACTCTGCAATGCAATACATTTCAATGTCAAATACGTGGCGATAAATAAATTTAAAAAAAATGTTTTGCTATACAAAAAAAATGAAAATAATTTAAATCTTTTGATACTGAATTCATAGCAACTGATGAGATGAGTGGCATCAAAAGAAGGAGTTTCAGTTTCCGCTGCTGCTGAAATCGTTGTGCTCAGATTTGTCTAACACGATTCGCTTGTCTTGTTTTACATTACAACCGCTGAGCTCCGTCCACATATTTTCGCTACGAAAAGAAGTTTTTGTTACTCAAATATCACAGTAACAACAAAAAGTGAGGGGCCAAGTGATTTTTTCTTATTTTAAATTACAAATTACCTTAAGTCACGATATCAATTTTGATTCTTTGCTTTATTTCCGGATTTCGTTCAAATTAAATTGTTTGAATTTTTTTTTTGTTGCCTTACCTTACCTTCTAAAGTGAGTTGAATTTATATATCTGTATTATGTTTTTTTGTTTTTGTTTTGCTTGACTTTACATTGATTTTGTGACAATATAAATTGATTCTTCAGCGATTTTCATTTATTTAACTTTTCACGGAAATTAATGACGATTGCCTCGCATCGCCAGCAAATCAACATTTATATTAATTGCTCATTGTTTGAGGCTCCCCGAAAATATCTTAACAGCAAACTTCTTCTTTGTTTCACAATCGATACGATCGAATCGAGTTACTTTAATTTGTTTATATAGAATTTAAATTTGTTTAAATTGATGGCTCGATCACCCACATGCAATGCAGCAATAAATAATGAACAACAATGAAATGTTTAAATAAATCTTAAGCCTCAAAGACCACAAAAGGCTTTGCTCTTTGCAAAGGTTTAAGTTACGTTTTTCAATAGGCAAATCATTTTTAACAATATTGAAAAAATTGATTTAATTGCTTTAATAAAAAAAATGATTGAAGAATAATTCAATTTTAATTTCTTTAATTAATTTAATTGATTTAATTTGTAACAAATGATTTACTCTTTAATAAATTTTTTCATTTCTATATCCGATAAATGCTCGCCTGAGTGTAGGTTGAAAAATGTTTAATAAATAGCAATAAAAATTTCATTAATAACTGAAAGCAAATCATAATTTTATTAAATTAAAATAATTTTTTATTTAATAGATTTAATAGTAGTAGTAGTAGTACTACATTTGTGATTGAATTTAATGTGTAATATTATCATTAATTATTTTATGAATGTAATTTAATTGTGTATGATAGTTCAAAATATATGAAGTGAAATAAATACTATACGGTAGTATAGTAGAAAAACATTTTTTACATAACTCATTAAAGTAATTAAATCAGATATTAAAAATATTCACAGTGTTTAGTTAACTTACTTTCTTACTGATAAATATCTGATACAAGACAATATAAACAACAATAAATGCCAATAAAAATCTAAATGTTCAATAATTATTTTGTAAATTCCAATTTGCAAATTTGAACTGTCCACTTAAATAAATTTTTTAAACAATAAAAATTTATTGTATACCAAACAACATTGTTGTTGTTTAAAATATATATATAGGTTTTGCAATTGCAAAATTGTTTTTGGTCCGGCCTGACCGTAACTGGAATATATTAATTATTTACCCAACGATTGCTAGGTAACTATCCAAGGGTACCTCGTCGAGGGTGTCCGCATCAGTATTTTTCAGTTCAAAAGCTATCAAGCACGTAGAGAGTACAGACATTAGCGGAACAACTTCCAGTTAGTTATATTGTGAAATTATTCAGGCGAAATTAAAAACCGCCTGATTACCGTGTGTAATCAAGCAGTTCTTTTAACTTACTAAAACCTGGAATCTTAATCTCCTTGCAGATTAGTTATAGCCCACAAGACTTACAGCTAATTCACTGAGATAGCTATTCGGTATTTGTGTACGTATACATATAGATTAAAATTACGAATCTGTTTGCCTTGGAAGAGAAATAATCATATTAATGAAATAGGTTTGCATACTCCATAACACTTTAACTTCACCTGTATTTGCTTTAAATTAGTACCTTTCTGGTATTTTTTTTGTTGGTTAGTTGTACATATTTTGACTATTTTAGATCAGGCAATATTAAACAAATATCGTATCGAGCTTTTAGCACAGCATAATTCCTTATACAGAACTCTAGCATTTGTAGCTTAAAGAGTTTAATTTCACTCTAATATAATACAAGAACTCTAAAAAGTTCTAAATAAGATGGCTTATATATGGTGGGACACTGTCCACCCACTGTCCAAACAGTGGCCCCACTGAGTTGAAGGATTAGTCGAAGTAGACCACGAAACTACTTGAGTCCTTTTTCGGCCTTCGATTCTCGGATGTTGTTATTGAGTTAAAGCTGGAGTGGCTTCCGTTCGCATAACTACATCTTTTATTAATGCAAGCGGTTCATTTAGCTTGAGGTTTCCTGCCAAGTCATCACCAACCCAATGGTGTCCCAAGACAGTCTTCCTCCTACTTGTTAGTGCTGGACATTGGCACAATATATGCACCGCTGTCTCTTTTTCTTCTAGACATAGTCTGCAATTGTCTTCCTCAGCAAGAGTTATCTTTTTGAGGTGATACATGAAGTTGCCATGTCCAGTAATTAGTGAGGTCAGCCAGCTTAGAGTGCTCCGCGAATAGCTAAGTACTTTTATCTCTTCCCTGGCCCACGGTTTCGGCAACATGAGTTTGGTCTGTCTACAAGTGCTCAACTCTCTCCATCTATTAAGATGAAGTGAGGTTATCCACTTATGGACATAGACTGCCCTCATGTTGTAACTCAATGTATATGAGATGGCTTAAGTCTTGTAGATAAAAGCATCTATAACATTACAAAATTTGTTATCAACATATCTTCATTAAGCATATGTATTATTGTCTTCATATCACTTTGTCGAGGTTAGCTTTGCAGTTGGGGACTTCTGTTGTTCTTATATTTGAAGCAACATCTTTAAGCCAACGCATCTTCAATAGTCAGTAAAAAAGTATTAATTATCCTGAAATACGCTACATTAATGATTTACTTAGATTATTGTTTAGAAGTTATTAGTCTTTGGTTTTTGTTAACATTTTCTTTCAGAAAAAGGTCATTAATTATACTTAAGAATTGTAAAATTTTTAAAAAAAATTAAAGTTCTTTATTTAAAACCGATGTTTAGATTATGATAATATTAATGTTTGGATTCTTACAATTTTAAATAATTTGATTAATTATAATTATCTTCTGCAGTCTTTAATTATTTTTTATTAAAAAATTTGAAAAAAATAAATGCTAATGGTAATTTAATGTGCTCTAGTGTTAACTTAAGTAACCTTAACGAATTGATTAGGCCTTTATAATAATGGTTAAATAAGTTTTTCTTCATAAAATAATTTTTTTAAAAATATTTTCTTGTATAAAAAACGACTATACTTAAAAAATTATTAATTACATTTCGCAGTTAGTAAAAAATATTGTAGAAAAAAAATTCAACGGGCAACACTTCTAAGTCGATTTTAAACATCAAGTCAATGTGTTGTAATCAAAAATCCATTTTTCTTGACTTGTCAAGCTTGGAACTGGTTTCCACCTGCGCAACTTGCTCAGAAACTAGCAATTACCACAGCAAACCGAACCAAAACTAATCGAAGTAATGCCAAAGCCCTAACACCACGCGGCTCTGCTCTGCTATATAATCGCGTAAATAATAGAAAAATATTTTGACAAATAAGAAAATTCAAGCAAAAATCTGTTGGAGTTTAAAGAAACTTGAGTGTTGGAACAAATTTTGGTGTTAAGTTTTTAGTGTTCAGTTAATTTCGTTACTCTATGCAAACAGATACTCGTAAAATCTTTTATTTATTTTGTCTGTTAATAACATTAACCGCAACAGTCCTTGACCTTAACTGTTTAGCACTTAAACGTCTTCTGAGGCTTGATGTGTTGCGGCTTAGTTTGGGCCAATCGAATGAGAAATTGCTGTTAGTGTTGATGAGCTTCATTAAAATATTTAAAACTAATAAAAATCGAAATTCACAAAATAAAAAAGAAAAAAGATATTCACACAAAAGATAGTTGAATTAGGAAAGCTCAGCGGGTATTTAACTTCTCGCTGCGTTTGAACAAAAAACACAAAAGATATTTGAACTCAAGCCTCTGTTAAGCTTTTTTCTGCCTTTTTTATTGACATTTTTGATGGATGAATTAATGCACCAATGAATTTATTATAATCCAATTCAGAAAGTTATGTTTTACTAAAAAGCTTGAGTTTCTTTTCAAAATAAATCAAATTTTTTTTAATTTTTAATTCTTCCAAAGAAGGTGCAATATTTAATTCGAAAGAATCTCCTCAGCACACAACAAAAACGCCTTCATTTATGCTACCACACATATTTAACCTACTTTTAAAGTATTTTTTTCTTAGTTTTCTCAGATGGTTTTGTTTAATTTTTTCTTGTTTTTTTTTTTTGGCTATATCTTAGTCCAAACCAAATGAATGAGTGTCCATTTACTCGCATAACTGGCCAACATTTTGTGGTATCACGTAACATATGCACACACATGCCTAGCCGTGGTAGAGCCATGGTAGAGCCATGGTATTCCATAATCAGCTTTAATGTTTTTGCCCGTACTTTGTGCTGTGGCCTGTGGTTTTATGATACATTTATGTGCATGTGCGTCATAGTGGCAAGATCATTGGCCTCCAGCGTGTTTATGTTGCTCGGCGTGGTATGATTTTGTGATTTTGGCTGCAAAATTTTCAGGCGGACAAGTTAAAAGCAATCTTTTGAAACGTGTAAGAAGTGAATGGCTTCTTTGTGTTCCATCAGTTTTCTTTCTATTTTTTTCTTTTTTTCACTTGAAATGTGTAACAAAGAATTTTTTCTTAGCTTTACATTTTTTTTAATATATTTAATTATTTAATTAGACAAATTCAATTTTATTATATGTATTTTACTTAAGTATACAAAGAAAGGAAGAATCGAAGCATTCGATTTCAGTTATTGAATTTTTTATATAATTCAGCTGCTTTAAATAAAAAATTTATACAACAGGATGAGTTTGACCAAAATGTCGAGAACCAGCTAGTTGGTATTTGTTGGTTGATAAATCACCACTGCACAAGGCCAAGGTGCCATCAAAATTCAAGACTAAAAGCGCATCATTCTAATCGATCATAAAATATATTTAATAAATATGGATTCATACGATTTCATGCTATTTCACAAACTAAAATTGACTATGAAAGAAAGTTGTTCAAACAGTATCCTGGTTATTCAAAAGGCTTAGACTGAGATACTAAAGACAATTTTGAACGATGAGTAGAAAAACATAATTCGAAAAATTCACTAAACGTTTTAACACTGTCTCGAAAGAACACCAATTTGAATAAATAAGAATTAAAAATTTAAAATAAAAATTTTTTGAGACTAGACTAAAATAGACGAAAGTCGAACTGATTATAAAAAATGTGCTTAAATAATAGACCTTGAAGCTAAAAACATCGTAGTCAGAATTTTTATTATATGAATCAGTTATATAATAGAACACCCTTACAGTGTTATAGCATTTAAATATATGAAACCGCGGTGTATAATCGACGACCTTAAAGATGCAGATAGCGGACCCATAATTTTTCAGTTATCATTAGGTACTTTTCGACTTAGGAAAATAATGGTTTTAGGATTTAACTATTCATTAGATATTTTCACGAGATCTCTGTAGTGGTTATATTTTTTCAATGATAGAAGACCTAAGATTTCAATTGTTTTACTTGAACAAAACTCCAGCAGTATATAGTTTAAGCTTGAGCCAAAATAAAATTTGCCTGATATACCTGATTTTCACAACAGAGAATAATTTATTTTTCTTGTAGCACTCATAGACACTCACCGTTTTTCTACTTGCAATATATTTGAAATTCTTCATTTATCAAAAAATAACTTTTATCACGAATGTCCAATATATGAATTATGTGGAAATTATACTCACCTGCAACTTTTTTTTGAATAACTATAATTGCCTTCTTGTAGCAGCCTAATTTTTAACTAATAAAAAAAATAAAGAAAAAAAATAAATAAACTGTATTAGAAATATTATTATTATTATTATTTTTCGAAATCGAAAAAAATAATTTTTATTATATTAATCTATCAGATTGCATTAATGATGATTTATTTGTTTTAATTCTCTTCAGAGACTCAAGACACCTCCACTTCTGACTGCTTGCAGTTTAGTTTTCATATTTTTTTTTTTTTGAGTTGATCTATTATATATTATATAAACCATTATTAACACAAACTTTTTTAACTAGTCCTTACGCCTAATATGTGTGATATTACCATTATTAGCATTGTATCTGATCAAAACAGGTCCTAGAGTGTTACGAGCTTCTGCAATCACTTGCAGCTCGGAATAAGGTAAATCTTTACAGGGGTCAGGGTCACAGAGGAGTTTTGGGAAATGAAAAAACTGATGAGCTAGCCAGAACTGCATCAAAAACTGCTTTTATAGGCCTTCAACCCTTTTGTGGAACAAACTGGGCCAGTATAAAACAGATTATCAAGGAAACGGAAAATCATATGTGGCTGGAGTACTGGGTAAACTTTCCAGGACTCAGACAAAGCAGAGCACTGACAACACCGCACTCCTACAAAGACATTCTTAAATTCTCAAAATGTAATTTAAGGTTGATAACGGGTTTCATTACAAGTCATTATGGTCTGAAATATCACCATCATAAACTACAATTATCTGCTAACAGGGAATGCAGATTATGCCTCGAAGATGAGGAAAAGACCATGCACATTCTTTGAAATCATGCACAGAAGAAACCTGTTTCATGAAGAATTTCTGTCACCAGAGCAGATTAAGAACTCTTCTCTAGATTTAGTTCTAGACTTTACTCACAAAGCTTTAAGGGGCTTTGTTTAATCAATAGTGAAACTGGTACAATAGGTCTCTTCTGGCCGCAGTACCGGCTGTTGGGCAATTTTCACGACTACTCTTTAATAATAAATAATAATAATCTGATCAAAATTTTATAACTTTGCAAATTATAAATATTTGTTTTTCAAATTTTTTAAGCTTCCTTTTTTGAAATCATGACCAATTCCAGGACCTCTGTTTCAAAACCATGTTAAACTTTACCAAAAATTCAAGGTGGTTTTTAAAGTCCTGACTTTCTTATATAATAACGCAATGGGTCAATAGGACTTAAAATCGCAAGTTAATTAATTATTTAAAGTATTGTAATTTAAGTTAATGTTGATTTTAAAACTTGCGTTATTGTTTTGCATTAAGTATATATTTAAATATTTGGAAATTAAACATTTTCTAAATAATTACGGAAATACATCCGGTAATCAAAACATCAATAAAAATTTTATTTACGCTCTGAATTAAAATAAATTTTATAATATTTTTTAATGAAATTATTGCTAATCCCCTTAATATAATAAACTAAAAAATAAAAAATATTTTTTTATAACCAAAACTTCTTATTTAAATCATGAAAATATATTTTTTTTCATCCAGTAACCTTGACCATGTGCAAAACATAATATAGAGAAATACATATAGTGCATAATAATAAACACAAAAATAAAATATTATTAGGCAAAAATGCTATAAATGAAAACAGAAGAAAAACTACGAAGTAGTCGCAATTAAATTTATCTTTTGAAATATCAATAAAAACAACATAAAAATGAGTAGAATATCACACCCATAGCGTTGTAGAGCAATAACACAGTTGTGGGAATCGAGTCTATGAATAGCGACGTAATTCACGTGTGACATATCCAAAGGCGTCAAAAGAAATAATTCACAATCAACACGGCGCAGCAGCAGCTGCAGCAGCAGCATCCAATGCCCGAAATCCAACAGAACTAGTCAGCCCAGCAGTCAACGCACAAATATTTGTTGTCAGCCGTAAATAAAGAAGAACGAAAATTCCATGTAGACTAGCGCTACCTACTCGTTAAGATATTGATTTGTCAGCGGGCAAGATATGGAACTGAGCTGCCCGAGCTCTTTAAAAATAAACACCTTTCAGAGCACATGAAGTGTCTGCCGAACTGAATGCTCGTAGGCTTCAGAACGTCTGAGAGTTCGGCGAGTTATTAAATCCAATCGAATGAGCACATGAAGAATATGGAGAACATGAAAAAGAATGTAGAAGCAATTTTATTAATTTATTTTAAGTTGCGATTTGACAAACTGTGCGTAGGGCGTAAAATTAATCAGTTTTCTTTTGGACTTTTCTTTTTTAGTATCTTTACTTTTTTCGTGGATGAACAACTTGATTTCCACTGCTTAAAGCATTAAATTTAGAATTTTCTGGATTTGTTTTGAAGTAGCTGTTGACAATTCCTATAATTGACAGGGATCAAAAATCTACAAGTAGGATTTGTTAAGACATTTAGTGTATGTTATGCATTTTAATTAATTTTTATTTTAGAAAATGAAAACATTTTTTCTTTAGGAATATTAGTATGTGGTTTCATAGTATTTATATATATATTTCTTTTATATTTAAAATCTTTATCAATTTCCTTCCTTCTATCTATTTTGAAATAATTCTATAACTATTTTAGCTGTGTGGGTGGCCTACTGACCGTACCCACAATAATAATTTTTCTAAAATGCTTTTTCTGTTATTATTCCTTTGGACAGCCTTCCCTTTTTAAGGCAATAGGCAGCGAATAACAGGCAACAGGCAGGCATCAGCAACACGCCCCAGTGTCAGACACACGTACTAACAATTTTTATAGCCCAAAGCATTTTTTAATGCCACATTCACTATAGAAAATTGTTATTATATTGCATGAGCATATTATGTAACCATAGCCAGACAATCAGACAATTGCTCCAAGAGTCAGCAACAGAAGCAGCAAGTGTGGTCTTTCGACTATTTACAAGCTTCTTTTTATGCGCTATAAAACCCAAACAGCATATTTGCTTTATGAGCACATTTAACAACTGAAAGCTAGCAAATACAATAAAAAATCCGGATTATATCAGCCGGTCAGAGTGATGAAAGATGCTTTAGTAAACATTTCCATATTGTGAAGTGCATCCTATTATAACAGTAGCTGTAGCAGAAGAAAGCATAAAATAGATAAAATGTTTATATGCAAAATTTTTATTTTAAGTTTCATTGGTAAATTTGTAAAAATTAGGAAGTAAACAAATTTGTAAGCATAAAATTTCGAAAATAAATTAAATAAACTTGCCTTAACAAGTATTGTGTAGGAGAAGCAATGCATCATAACCCAAACTAATCTATAAATTTTTGATGAAAACATAAAATATACATATAACATTTTCTATATATCTACTTATAAGTAAATAAATCTATTCAAAAAAAATTAAGAAATTTTTTCATACAACATTTTTTAATTAAACACCTCAAATACTTGTTTTGTAAGGCTTTTGGAAATTCCCGTTGACCTATCATATTTTGAACCATTTAATAATTTTTAATAAAATTTTCTACTGCCTTTACTTCATAATGCAATCAAAGAAACTTTTAAACCTAAAATTAACGTCAATTTACTCGTTGCACCATTGTGTCCTTATTAAAGTTGCTATCAGAAAAGGTGCAAATAAAATTACGTGAAACATTTTCTCACAAAAGAAATAAAGCAAGAAATGTTGCAGCAGCATTGTTGCGTGTTTATGTGGTTTAGGTTGGCTGCTCTATAGCAATCATAAGCAGTCGCATTGCTACTAAAAAGTATTTTGAGGTGTGCAATATATTTTGATTGTTTTTTATTACTTAGTAATTATTACATTTTTTTAACATTTTAAATTAAGCAATGAAAGGTTTGCCAACAGTTAAATTGTGGCTATAAAAATTTTATTAGCTACATCTTTTTTTATTTATTTTTGTTTAAACAATTTTTATTTTAATTTTGTGAATATTTTGAATACACAAAATATTTAAAAACTACTGGTTTTATTATATGTTTACATAAAATATTATTTTTATGTTTAATTTGATATGATGCGGGGGTGGCATGCTCAACTGCACGCACATAATTCTTAAAGTGTACAATATCCGGCTGCTTATCACAGGAATTGTGAATAAATATGTTTATATAAAATCCCATGTATATAAACATTGTATACTAATTTCGTTACAAAAGTCATGCGTTAGTTGTTTTTAAAAATATAATTCAAAATATACTTAGCAGGATACAAGTGCAACCCTTGGTACTTGCAAACTTCAAGAAATTATTTACGAACAAAAAAATAATATAAGAAATATTGCCAAAAGAACCACTGTTAATGGTTATTTGGTAATACTCGAAACCAGTGGCGTAACTACAGGGAAGCAACTGGAAGCAACGCTTTCGGGCCCCCGAATTTAGGGGGCCCCACTATAAATTTTTGTATTCATTGTATTTATTTTTGATAAATTCTCAAAAGTGGGACGAAACGTTTTTTGTTGGATTAACTTCATATTGCATTTTATAAAAGATACGTAAATTTTAAATTTAAAGTACATAATATGTATGTACTTCAAATAAAATATTAAACCTATTTATAAAATAAAAAAGTTTTTCTAAGAAAAATATGTGTCAATCGAGAGACTTATATGGAAGCTATATCTAGATTTAAACCTATTTGAAAATAATTTTGTACGTTGTCTTTTGCAAATATCAGTACTGTATACACCAAATTTCATTTGAATACCTTTATTAAAAATGGAGAAACCTCATATCCGATTGT
>NC_051847.1:173771647-173788687 GCF_002237135.1 Teleopsis dalmanni
ATTGATTAGGCCTTTATAATAATGGTTAAATAAGTTTTTCTTCATAAAATAATTTTTTTAAAAATATTTTCTTGTATAAAAAACGACTATACTTAAAAAATTATTAATTACATTTCGCAGTTAGTAAAAAATATTGTAGAAAAAAAATTCAACGGGCAACACTTCTAAGTCGATTTTAAACATCAAGTCAATGTGTTGTAATCAAAAATCCATTTTTCTTGACTTGTCAAGCTTGGAACTGGTTTCCACCTGCGCAACTTGCTCAGAAACTAGCAATTACCACAGCAAACCGAACCAAAACTAATCGAAGTAATGCCAAAGCCCTAACACCACGCGGCTCTGCTCTGCTATATAATCGCGTAAATAATAGAAAAATATTTTGACAAATAAGAAAATTCAAGCAAAAATCTGTTGGAGTTTAAAGCAACTTGAGTGTTGGAACAAATTTTGGTGTTAAGTTTTTAGTGTTCAGTTAATTTCGTTACTCTATGCAAACAGATACTCGTAAAATCTTTTATTTATTTTGTCTGTTAATAACATTAACCGCAACAGTCCTTGACCTTAACTGTTTAGCACTTAAACGTCTTCTGAGGCTTGATGTGTTGCGGCTTAGTTTGGGCCAATCGAATGAGAAATTGCTGTTAGTGTTGATGAGCTTCATTAAAATATTTAAAACTAATAAAAATCGAAATTCACAAAATAAAAAAGAAAAAAGATATTCACACAAAAGATAGTTGAATTAGGAAAGCTCAGCGGGTATTTAACTTCTCGCTGCGTTTGAACAAAAAACACAAAAGATATTTGAACTCAAGCCTCTGTTAAGCTTTTTTCTGCCTTTTTTATTGACATTTTTGATGGATCCAATTCAGAAAGTTATGTTTTACTAAAAAGCTTGAGTTTCTTTTCAAAATAAATCAAATTTTTTTTAATTTTTAATTCTTCCAAAGAAGGTGCAATATTTAATTCGAAAGAATCTCCTCAGCACACAACAAAAACGCCTTCATTTATGCTACCACACATATTTAACCTACTTTTAAAGTATTTTTTTCTTAGTTTCCTCAGATGGTTTTGTTTAATTTTTTCTTGTTTTTTTTTTTTGGCTATATCTTAGTCCAAACCAAATGAATGAGTGTCCATTTACTCGCATAACTGGCCAACATTTTGTGGTATCACGTAACATATGCACACACATGCCTAGCCGTGGTAGAGCCATGGTAGAGCCATGGTATTCCATAATCAGCTTTAATGTTTTTGCCCGTACTTTGTGCTGTGGCCTGTGGTTTTATGATACATTTATGTGCATGTGCGTCATAGTGGCAAGATCATTGGCCTCCAGCGTGTTTATGTTGCTCGGCGTGGTATGATTTTGTGATTTTGGCTGCAAAATTTTCAGGCGGACAAGTTAAAAGCAATCTTTTGAAACGTGTAAGAAGTGAATGGCTTCTTTGTGTTCCATCAGTTTTCTTTCTATTTTTTTCTTTTTTTCACTTGAAATGTGTAACAAAGAATTTTTTCTTAGCTTTACATTTTTTTTAATATATTTAATTATTTAATTAGACAAATTCAATTTTATTATATGTATTTTACTTAAGTATACAAAGAAAGGAAGAATCGAAGCATTCGATTTCAGTTATTGAATTCTTTTATATAATTCAGCTGCTTTAAATAAAAATTTATGCAACAGGATGAGTTCGACCAAAATGTCGAGCACCAGCTAGTTGGTATTTGTTGGTTGATAAATCAACACTGCACATGGCCTTGTGCCATCAAAATTCAAGACTAAAAGCGCATCATTCTAATCGATCATAAAATATATTTAATAAATATGGATTCATACGATTTCATGCTATTTCACAAACTAAAATTGACTATGAAAGAAAGTTGTTCAAACAGTATCCTGGTTATTCAAAAGGCTTAGACTGAGATACTAAAGACAATTTTGAACGATGAGTACAAGAACATAATTCGAAAAATTCACTAAACGTTTTAACACTGTCTCGAAAGAACACCAATTTGAATAAATAAGAATTAAAAATTTAAAATAAAAATTTTTTGAGACTAGACTAAACTAGACTAAACTAAACTATATGAATCAGTTATATAAAAGAAAACCCTTACAGAGTTATAGCATTTAAATGTATGAAACCGCGGTGTATAATCGAGGACCTTGAAGATGCTAATAGCGGACCCATAATTTTTCAGTTATCATTAGGTACTTTTCGACTTAGGAAAATAATGGTTTTAGGATTTAACTACTCATTAGATATTTTCACGAGGTCTCTGTAGTGGTTATATTTTTTCAATGATAGAAGACCTAAGATCTCAATTGTTTTACTTGAACAAAACTCCAGCAGTATATAGTTTAAGCTTGAGCGAAAATAAAATTTGCCTGATATGCCTGATTTTCACAACAGAGGATAATCTATTTTTCTTGTAGCACTCATAGACACTCACCGTTTTTCTACTTGCAATATATTTGAAATTCTTCATTTATCAAAAAATAACTTTTATCACGAATGTCCAATATATGAATTATGTGGAAATTGTACTCACCTGCAACTTTTTTTTGAATAACTATAATTGTCTTCTTGTAGCAGCCTAATTTTTAACTAATAAAAAAAATAAAGAAAAAAAATAAATAAACTGTTTATTAGAAATATTATTATTATTATTATTTTTCGAAATCGAAAAAAATAATTTTTATTATATTAATCTATCAGATTGCATTAATGATGATTTATTCGTTTTAATTCTCTTCAGAGACTCAAGACACCTCCACTTCTGACTGCTTGCAGTTTAGTTTTCATATTTTTTTTTTTTTAAGTTGATCTATTATATATTATATAAACCATTATTAACACAAACTTTTTTAACTAGTCCTTACGCCTAATATGTGTGATATTACCATTATTAGCATTGTATCTGATCAAAACAGGTCCTAGAGTGTTACGAGCTTCTGCAATCACTTGCAGCTCGGAATAAGATAAGCCTTTACAGGGTTCAGGTTCACAGAGGAGTTTTGGGAAATGAAAAAGCTGATGAGATAGCCAGAACTGCATCAAAAACTGGTTTTATAGACCCTCAACCCTTTTGTGGAATAAACTGGGCCAGTACAAAACAGATTATCAAGGAAATGGAAAATCATATGCGGCTGGAGTACTGGGTAAACTTTCCAGGACTCAGACAAAGCAAAGCACTGATAACACCGTACTCCTACAAAGACATTCTTAAATTCTCAATATGTAATTTACGGTTGAAAACGGGTTCCATTACATGTCGTTATGGTCTGAAATATCACCTTCATAAACTACAATTATCTGCTAACACGGAATGCAGATTATGCCTCGAAGATGAGGAAACGACCGTGCATATTCTTTGTGGCTTTAATAACGCACAGAAGAAACCTGTTTCATAAAGAATTTCTGTCACTAGAGCAGATTAAGAACTCTTCTCTAGATTTAATTCTAGACTTTATTCACAAAGCTTTAAGGGGCTTTGTTTAATCAATAGTGAAACTGGTACAATAGGTCTCTTCTGGCCGCAGTACCGGCTGTTGGGAAATTTTCACGACTACTCTTTAATAATAAATAATAATAATCTGTACAAAATTTTATAACTTTGCAAATCATAAAAATTTGTTTTTCAAATGTTTTAAGCTTTCTTTTTTGAAATCATGACCAATTCCAGGACCTCTGTTTCAAAACCATGTTAAACTTTACCAAAAATTCAAGGCGGTTTTTAAACTCCTGACTTTCTTATATAATAACGCAATGGGTCAATAGGACTTAAAATCGCAAGTTAATTAATTATTTAAAGTATTGTAATTTAAGTATTTAAAGTTAATGTTGATTTTAAAACATGCGTTATTGCATTAAGTATATATTTAAATATTTGGAAAATAAACATTTTCTAAATAATTACGGAAATACATCCGGTAATCAAAACATCAATAAAAATTTTATTTACGCTCTGAATTAAAATAAATTTTATAATATTTTTTAATGAAATTATTGCTAATCCCCTTAATATAATAAACTAAAAAATAAAAAATATTTTTTTATAACCAAAACTTCTTATTTAAATCATGAAAATATATTTTTTTTCATCCAGTAACCTTGACCATGTGCAAAACATAATATAGAGAAATACATATAGTGCATAATAATAAACACAAAAATAAAATATTATTAGGCAAAAATGCTATAAATGAAAACAGAAGAAAAACTACGAAGTAGTCGCAATTAAATTTATCTTTTGAAATATCAATAAAAACAACATAAAAATGAGTAGAATATCACACCCATAGCGTTGTAGAGCAATAACACAGTTGTGGGAATCGAGTCTATGAATAGCGACGTAATTCACGTGTGACATATCCAAAGGCGTCAAAAGAAATAATTCACAATCAACACGGCGCAGCAGCAGCTGCAGCAGCAGCATCCAATGCCCGAAATCCAACAGAACTAGTCAGCCCAGCAGTCAACGCACAAATATTTGTTGTCAGCCGTAAATAAAGAAGAACGAAAATTCCATGTAGACTAGCGCTACCTACTCGTTAAGATATTGATTTGTCAGCGGGCAAGATATGGAACTGAGCTGCCCGAGCTCTTTAAAAATAAACACCTTTCAGAGCACATGAAGTGTCTGCCAAACTGAATGCTCGTAGGCTTCAGAACGTCTGAGAGTTCGGCGAGTTATTAAATCCAATCGAATGAGCACATGAAGACTATGGAGAACATGAAAAAGAATGTAGAAGCAATTTTATTAATTTATTTTAAGTTGCGATTTGACAAACTGTGCGTAGGGCGTAAAATTAATCAGTTTTCTTTTGGACTTTTCTTTTTTAGTATCTTTACTTTTTTCGTGGATGAACAACTTGATTTCCACTGCTTAAAGCATTAAATTTAGAATTTTCTGGATTTGTTTTGAAGTAGCTGTTGACAATTCCTATAATTGACAGGGATCAAAAATCTACAAGTAGAATTTGTTAAGACATTTAGTGTATGTTATGCATTTTAATTAATTTTTATTTTAGAAAATGAAAACATTTTTTCTTTAGGAATATTAGTATGTGGCAGTGACGACTGCTCTAAGGTGCGGAGGTGTGCGGTGAACACCCTAATATAATTTGCAAAATGTTAAATAACATAGGTATATAAATTTATTAAGTATCTTTACATCAAGAATTATTATTATTTATTACATTTCCATATAAATATATATTTTTAAAGTTTTAGCAAAAACAATTAAATATAATTGTCTATGAAAACTCAATCAATTTGCTTCTGTTAGCTGCTATACTTGTTAGTTGTGCTCATATATTTGCAGCTCAAATCACAGAACATTTATATTTTATTTCGTCTCTCCCCTTTGTGTGCAAAGAAGTTGGACGCACATTCATATTTTGCATATGAACAAAATAATGTGCGTGTGCTCCCGTTCGTAATATCAGAAATAGAGATTTATATAGTGGGAATTGTATGAGAGTAATTTTCTGTTCTATTCGAATATCAACTGTATGCATACGAATCCAACATGATGATTTGCCAAAGTGATTGCATGAGCGGCTGAAGTTTGCAGCTCATCTCACCATACATTTCTATCACATTTCGTCTCTCCCCTTTTAACAGCAGCACCAACGAATTTCTGTTCTTATTGTGCGGGGTACTTGTGCGCACATTGCAAGTGGTTTCGATTTTGTTTGATCACTGCACAAACATGTATGTTTCTAAGTACAAACTCTTTTGTTTGAAAAAATTTGGTTTGATGTTACGAGAATTATGTGAAAAGTTTTGTTTCTTCCATATTGATATAATATTAAACTTGTATATAAATTATTAATTTAATTTGTTTAATATGTTATTTTGTTAATGAATTGTTAATATAATATTGCGCGAATATATTGTTGCCTTATATAATATAGTTATTATTAATAAAAGATCTCATATATTTTAATATAAGTGGTACATGTAAAAACAACATTAAAGAAGGGCCGCACACCCTTCCAGATAGGGCACGCGTCGTCACTGGTATGTGGTTTCATAGTATTTTTATATATATTTCTTTTTTATTTAAAATCTTTATCAATTTCCTTCCTTCTATCTATTTTGAAATAATTCTATAACTATTTTAGCTGTGTGGGTGGCCTACTGACCGTACCCACAATAATAATTTTTCTAAAATGCTTTTTCTGTTATTATTCCTTTGGACAGCCTTCCCTTTTTAAGGCAATAGGCAGCGAATAACAGGCAACAGGCAGGCATCAGCAACACGCCCCAGTGTCAGACACACGTACTAACAATTTTTATAGCCCAAAGCATTTTTTAATGCCACATTCACTATAGAAAATTGTTATTATATTGTATGAGCATATTATGTAACCATAGCCAGACAATCAGACAATTGCTCCAAGAGTCAGCAACAGAAGCAGCAAGTGTGGTCTTTCGACTATTTACAAGCTTCTTTTTATGCGCTATAAAACTCAAACAGCATATTTGCTTTATGAGCACATTTAACAACTGAAAGCTAGCAAATACAATAAAAAATCCGGATTATATCAGCCGGTCAGAGTGATGAAAGATGCTTTAGTAAACATTTCCATATTGTGAAGTGCATCCTATTATAACAGTAGCTGTAGCAGAAGAAAGCATAAAATAGATAAAATGTTTATATGCAAAATTTTTATTTTAAGTTTCATTGGTAAATTTGTAAAAATTAGGAAATAAACAAATTTGTAAGCATAAAATTTCAAAAATAAATTAAATAAAATTGCCTTAACAAGTATTGTGTAGGAAGCAATGCATCATAACCAAAACTAATCTATAAATTTTTGATGAAAACATAAAATATACATATATCTATATATCTACTTATAAGTAAATAAATCTATTCAAAAAAAATTAAGAAATTTTTTCATACAACATTTTTTAATTAAACACCTCAAATACTTGTTTTGTAAGGCTTTTGGAAATTCCCGTTGACCTGTCATATTTTGAACCATTTAATAATTTTTAATAAAATTTTCTACTGCCTTTACTTCATAATGCAATCAAAGAAACTTTTAAACCTAAAATTAACGTCAATTTACTCGTTGCACCATTGTGTCCTTATTAAAGTTGCTATCAGAAAAGGTGCAAATAAAATTACGTGAAACATTTTCTCACAAAAGAAATAAAGCAAGAAATGTTGCAGCAGCATTGTTGCGTGTTTATGTAGTTTAGGTTGGCTGCTCTATAGCAATCATAAGCAGTCGCATTGCTACTAAAAAGTATTTTGAGGTGTGCAATATATTTTGATTGTTTTTTATTACTTAGTAATTATTACATTTTTTTAACATTTTAAGTTAAGCAATGAAAGGTTTGCCAACAGTTAAATTGTGGCTACAAAAATTTTATTAGCTAAATTTTGTTTTATTTATTTTTGTTTAAACAATTTTTTTCATTTTGTGAATATTTTGAATACACAAAATATTTAAAAACTACTGCTTTTATTATATGTTTACATAAAATATTATTTTTATGTTTAATTTGATATGCTACGGAGGTGGCATGCTCAAATGCACGCACAGAATTCTTAAAGTGTGCAATATCTGGCTGCTTATCACAGCAATTGTGAATAAATATGTTTATATAAAATCCCATGTATATAAACATTGTATACTAATTTCGTTACAAAAGTCATGCGTTAGTTGTTTTTAAAAATATAATTCAAAATATACTTAGCAGGATACAAGTGCAACCCTTGGTACTTGCAAACTTCAAGAAATTATTTACGAACAAAAAAATAATATAAGAAATATTGCCAAAAGAACCACTGTTAATGGTTATTTGGTAATACTCGAAACAACCAAAAATTCAATTTAGTAGAAAAAATCTTTCTATTAAAAAACACAAAACAATTAATTAGTTAATTCTTATTTATTTCTTTATTCTTTTTATTATAATAATTCTTATAGGATTACTGAAACAAAGTAAAATAAATAGAGAATATTAAAAAAAATGTGTATAAGTGACATAAATAATAAAAAACAAAAACACGTATAAAAATATATTTAATAAACAAACTACTCCTCCTACTAAATTCCTGAACCTTTGTAGACCTTCCACAAACTTTCTAAATTTAACTTTGTGCTCAGCAGTTTGACGGACTTAACTCGAAATATATCTCATTGTATTCATATCTTTGTCAATAGTCCTTCAAATATATTATTTGTTGCACGTTTTTTGACGAGAAACTCATTCTAGCCACCACATTTTTAAGACTCATCTAAAGCTATCTATTTTTAAACGGATGTACTTTTTGTTCTCACATGTTGGTTTCATTTTAGTTAAAATATGACTGTGGCGTCACACTTGAAACATGGTTTTATATATGGTTTTTAAATATGGTTTTTGCTTTGTTGATATTAATTGCAACATTTTCTTTCATTTCATTGTACTGAACAATGTTACTTCAAACATAAAAAAAATATTTTCTAAGTGTCACCCATGCCAAACAGTTTTGAGTATCTAATCCTGGAATCGCAACCATCCGAAAGTACTTTCTTTGTTATTTTTAATCTTGAGACCAATTTTTTTTGGCTTAAAAATGCATTTTTTTCAGAGTTTTTCCTGAGGTTTCATATTCGGAGAGTTCTACTTTTTTAACTCGATCTCATACAATGTGTTGTTCTGCTCTTTCATTTGTTTTGTTTGTTATTTGCCGAGATTTTTAAATTATTAATTCAACATGTACAAAAATTTATGCATTTAGAACCAACTAAATACATAAATTCCAAACTACAGACATTATTCGGTATTTGGAAAGTATATTTTTCACAAATATCGCAAACTCATACAAATCAAACTCTATTATTCTTATAAAATATCTTATGACATGCATAATTACATTTCAAAACAATAATACACAAAGATTTCATTTCCACATATATTTTTCTATTTTACTAATTTCCATTAAGATTCTTTTGTATACGGCACGTCATCATTATTGGCAACAACACACAATACATTCGTATGTGTTAGCCCACAAAATCTATAATTATGTTAAATTAATGCCATATTCTACACAAATGAACCCTAATTACTATATTTTAGCTTCGATATCATCTTACAATTACTATTTATCTTGTGAAAATTACAGCCTACGTCGTCTATTCAGCAACATTTCAGCTGCTTACGGCCTAACGAAGCCAATAACCTCTTAAAAGCATATAAATGTACATTTCCACATTCATTAAAACAAATAGAAAATAAACCCAAAACAAAAACAAAAATAAAAAACTGAGATACAAAAAAACAACATTTATAGAAAAACTACAACAGAAAATAAATAAATAATACGTCTTGGATTGATCTGTCTGTCCGTAGCACGTCTATCTCTTGCATTGGTCCGATCGATATTATCGCATAAAAGATCACATGTCACGCATTTGCAGTTCCAACAATAAAGCCAAGCCGAGCCGAGCCAAGCCAAGCCAACTGGTTGCCTCTAGTATGGATGCCCATACAAAGCAATGACAAATACATTAAATCGCATAATATTGAGTACATACAGACATATATGTGTATCGCAATATATCGATACGCATTTATATGTTCGGTTACTCTATCTTACTTTATGTTAGTCATATGTGTACAATATGTACGATCGTAGATACATTTATGTGTATCATTTCTAAAGCAAACTACCGTTTGATAGATCGTTTTGATTAAAAATGCAACACATTTTTGTGATCTGTCACAGTCATCAACTTACATTTATACACAGTTACTATTACACTATACGCCAGTCATATCATCATACAGTCAAACTGTCTATCTATCTATTCGCTTGTCTGTCTGTCTATTTATCTGTTTGTCTGTTTGTCTATCTATTGAAGTAAATGTCATTCATAAGCTATGAGTACTTCAGTTTTTGTTTTTTTCTTCTTCTTCGCTTGATGCATCATTTATTTGTGTTTGATGTCTGTCTTCTCGTAGTAGTTCAAAAAATGTTTGTTGAAGTGAAATTAGTAGTGCCAATCTATCTATCCAGCATTACAGTGCTACTCACCTCTTGCAGTTACAGATATTGTATAATTCATGGATGATGATGAACATTACAGTAAAGAAAGAAAAAATCAGCACAAATGAAACCCAACTGCAAAATACATGTAGTATACGTGTTACAGCAACCATCGCATCTGTGAAATCAGCTTCTTTGAAACGATAATGACGATATGATGATGATCGGTTAATGTACATTTTTGCATTTGTGTCTATGCATATATATCTATCTTTGCATATTTTGTTTTTTTTTTTTTCAAAAAGGAAAACTATAGCAGTTGAATGCCATTTGTTTTAATGATGTTTTGTTTGTTCAAGCTCAACTTTCCTGCCTAGTTCATTTTTGAGTTTATTTTACAATTAATGAAATTTGATATTTTCTTAATATTAACTGTATATTCACTCTATTCACTGTTAACGAGCACACGAATGTTACATTAAAATCTGAAATCTTCTTGCAATCAGCAATCAGGGTATTTTATGACATATGAAACGCCACTTATTGCCTTCAAATGCAAGTATCTGAGTGTCATTCAGATTTTTTGTTTTATTATAATTGTTGTTGAAGTGAGTTTTTGAAATCGAAATACATCTGCTCTCGTAGTTAATACAATATAATTTAGACACTAATTCACTATTAAAATTTTAAAGTAACTCTAATGTGTTTGAAATGCAAATCGCCTTATAGTTAACAGGAGTTTCTGTACATATATACATAGTTTAGAACAAATGTTTGTAATAGTATTATATTAAATTTAAATCTAAAATTTAAAAATGTACATAAAATTTTTTAACTTTACTAGTATTTAAATCCGTTCAATAGAACTGCAAATAAAGAATATTTTAAAAAAATATAAGAGCATAATTTACTTATTAGCAAAGGTAAGATATCTACAGTGTTACTTCCTGTCTTCAAAATAACCATACTTTGTGAAAAACATTTTAAATATGTCATCGCAAGCTCAATAATAGTAAATATTGTACTCATTAAATATCTTTTTATTTTGTATTATAAATCGTACACCCAACCAACGTTGAAGTACGAAAACCTTTTCAGTACTCAACGAAATAACTTAATACTAATATCTGTACTAATATGTATCTAGTACGATATAAAATGTTGTCCACTCAAACGTAGAATTGATTGCCATTAGATAATGTCTAACGTACATATTGAAAGATATGCTTATCAGAGATATAGTATAACATTTACCACATTCCCCTGAACACAAACATATAGAATACTCTTATCAGGGATTTATTACGAAGATTTTTAATGCTCCTTATACATAATGTTTTCTGAAGATATCCTGAATTCAGACGAGACACGTGTTTCATTTCTTCTTCAGGTGTGAACATCAAATAAGTGTGTATACTTATCTGAAACATACGCTTCATATTTCATCGCTTATCAATATAGCGGTACAAAATATAGCTCAATTTACGGAGTTTAAAAGCCTGGATTGTGCTAGATTAAAAAAAATGAACCAGTTTTAATATAAATTCTGACCAAACTAGTTATCAGGGACGATTTTCCTGAAACGGATCTGAACACAAAATCTTATGAAAACTAGATTTTCAATACTATTATCCATAAACATAGGGATGCCTTCATCAACAAAATTCTATATGCTAAAAAATGAGTACTAAATAATTGTACTCTGTGTGAACGATATTGAAATTTGAGCACCAACTAATTCAATCTTAAATATACCATATATATTAGCTGCATTTATAACGTACTATACAAATGCATTCAATTTAATTTAAAAGTATTTCATTCTCTTACATTTGTATCTATCCCAAATAACCAATAAAATTAATTATTACAATAATAAAATCGTTCCAATTATGGAATAAGACATGTCGTAAAATATCACATAATCACTTACAACATAGTTCTATTTATCATTACTACAAGTACGAGTGTATAAAAAAAGTCACAATGCAACCACAAAGCATGACAACCGTGACCATGTCAATTCCTAAGAGAACAGTCAATCCAGTTTCATTAAAATATTTTCTGTTGATTTTACAAGAAATGTCATTAATTGAGAAACAATTAACCTTTATTGATTTCATGTTAAATATCACTTATGCCTCTTTGTCCACATGATGAATTAGTTCAATTATTTTTTATACCACATTCCTTGACATTTACATTTTTTTGGACTTCAAGATTATTACGAAAATCAGAAATCTTATTTGAGTCGTTTTTACAATGTAAATATAACTGGCTTTTTTTTAATAGTTGAAAATGTCAGTTTGTAAATGTCTAAAATATTTATTGTTTTATTTATTGTTTAATTAACTTAATTCTTAGAAAATATGAGACAACGCATACCTCCAATCATTTTATTTTCATGACAGATAATTCTAATTTTTATACCTCATGAAAAAACTATCCTTATCTTTCCGTCATTTTCTTTAGTACGGGTGTTATGTCCCAGTTAAGTTTCTCTGTTCTTGCAAAAGATACTTGGCTCTTCTTAATTGTGAACAGTAGAAATTCTACAGGAATTATAAATTACGTGTGTTGGAAAGTTAATGCATGGATCCAGGCGCGCCTGAAATTTAGTTCTAATATCTATTCCACAGTTTTTGCTTTCACGCTATGCCTATGATTTTGCGATTGTTATTTTTTACAAGCGATCTTTGTATATGGTTTCGATAATTTATCTATGTACTATTATGACAAGGATTTCTCTCTGTTCCAAGCTATATAATAAGATTGTTCTTAAAACCTCACATCATGTTATGTTTTATGATATTGTCTATTAAAATTACATTCCTATACAAAAATTTGTTTAATTTCTTTATACTAGAAAAATACATCCATCATCAATATCAACAAATTCGAAATTGATCCTAAACTTATTATTAATTGTATAAAAATTAAAATTAATTGTATATAAAAATTATTTAAAAATTTTTTAATATTTTTTAGTAATAATTAACTTAATAAAATAAGGCAAATAACTAATAAAATGTTCTCTTTAATTGTTTTCAGGTAAGCAGAGTTACATTGATTGAAAAAAATATTCTTATGTAAGTGATAAACTTTTATTAAATATTAATATTATTTTTTAATTAACTAAATTGAGTATAATATAAAATTGCGCAAAAATGTTGAAATTTACCTTTACACCCCGCTCAAATACCCTTTTCAGTACTATCTAATAATGCCCATGCTGGCACAGTAGTTGCTATAATAAATTTAGACTTAATAATGTTGTTTAATAATGTGGTAAAAATAATTTTTATATGTCAATGACATTATAGTTTTTGTATTGGTAATATTGACAACTACTGATAGTTACAGTAGGATAATAAAGAAATTATAAATGGAGGGACTTCAAAAACCATACGGTATATTATACTAACATTAATTCTTTATTGGTCGTGAAATTTAAACCTTTTTTGTGGTCTACGTTCTAATGTTCTTTCTAACTTCTAAATACGTATAGCTGTTCCTTTAGCTATATTGTAGCTTTTAAGCCATTAAAAATTAAAATAAATTGACAATATTTTTATGTGCTTAAATATATATTATTAATATAATAAGATATATTTTAAATAGTATATATGTTACCATCATCAGCGTTGATTAGAGAGATTTACTGGTTTTATTCTTCATGTATAATTTGGTGGTTTATAAATAACAGGAATTGAACTTTGCTAAATTTGAACCGTAAACTAGCATGTAAACACTTAAAGTCAATATACACTTTTTTGCTTTATTCAGATTTTGAGTTTTGTCAATTTTTTTTGTGTTTGTTGTGGTTGGTTTTTAATTCCAAGCAACAGTCGAACTAACACGTAAACCACAGCTATACATATAAATTTATTTAACTGATAAAAACTGTTGTTTTATGGAATTAAAAAAGTTTTGCATATCGAACATTTTTTAACAATTTTTTATCAACCGACTCGTTTATTTGAAATGGGATTTTTGTCGTAGGACATAAAAGTTTATAATTACATATATTTTTTATATATTTATTTTACTGCAATATTTGCTTGTACATCTATAACATGTTTTCTTAGTCAATGCTTAATAAGTTTTATTGATCTCATAAACATTTTTGTGTATAACTAAAAACTCATTGCTTAAATGTTCAATTTAATCTGCAATTTTTTGCTTTCCAAAGTGCATGTCTCCATTATGTCTACTTTTATGCGCTCTCGAACATGTTCCTAAGCCAAACTCTGATTGTGTTTAGTACATAAATTAGGCTAATAACAATTCAAATGCATATAAAAATTCCTTTTAAATCCTAAACAACTTTGCAGGTAAACAATTCCGAAACGCAAATTAACAACAATTGAAACAAAATTGTACACAAATTAGTTTTCGCAAAACAGACTTGCGGTTTAGCAATTAAAGGCGCACTGCAATATGCTTTGTTGGGGCTTCATTGTTATGTTGTGTTGCTGTTATGCTTTGTGCATTGAAGCAATTTGTTGCGTTCGCTTGTGCCTATATACATGTTTATGAAAGCACTTAAAATGTTGCTGGTTAATATACACTTTCTATAAACATTTTTTATGCAACAACGTTTGTATTGGTTGCTTTGTCACCAAATTGCAAATTGTGCAATAACAATTTGCAAAAGTGTACATTTTAAATGACCATTAATGGTGCACAATAACAAAAATTACCAAAAACAACAATAACAGCAATCGAAATAATGTAAACTTGCCAAAAACCAAAAAAAAAAAAGAAGAAAATAGCAGGAAAAAATGTTGAAAAAGTGCATTTAATTTCTTAGTAAAATTGAACGCATGCTGCATGTTACTGCATTAAGGCAATTGGAAACACTCCTTTAAACAGCGTACAATGCAGGCAACACATTTTACCCAAAACATTGTACGGTGAAGTACATAAAATCAATACTAAAACGTAGGGTTACAATTTTCTTATTTCCATTTCAGTTGTTGATGCTAAAATTGTTGTTAGACACTTAAATTGTTTTCCTTGCATTGTCTTGCAACATTTTTAAACATTGTTGCTGCTATCATCTCGTTGCTGTGGTGGGTATGCTGCATTCCGAAATTGGGTTGCGTGTACGATAACCTCTGAAAGTAAAAGGAACTACTATTTTGTAACTGAGCACATGCGAAATTTTAGACGCTTTTAACAGTTTTAGGCACTTCGGATGACGTATCTTTGGAAGGGCGTCTATGCCGCAAAGACAGCTTAAATTGGTTGTTATCGCACATCTGCACACGTAAATTTTATGTAATTTCACTGGGAATTATTTAACTTGCCTTTCTGTCAGTTATTTTGTACTTTTTCTTTTATCCTATTTGGAAAAATTGAAAAACTTGGATATATAAAAATTTTAGTGTGAAATATATACAAGTTAATATTAAATAGTAAAGTATATTTTTATATTGAATTAACATATTATAGAAAGCAGATTAATTAATGGCAGATCGTTACATACATTAGAAAGGAAATAGTTGTGGCAACTAATAATGAAAGAACAAGCCTATAACTTATGCTTTAATAAGGTGAAGTGTTGATAAGAAAGCTAATAAGTCTAAAGCCTTTTTGTGAAATTTCTTTAGCATAAATTTATACGCAATATTTAAATAAATATTCCTTTATAGCCTTTTAAAACAAATTCAGACTAAATATAATTTTAATGAAAACACATTTCTAAAACCAAAAACCTACCATAATACCCTTTAAGCGATAATTTTGTTTTATTGCAGTTAAAGCAGTTATATAATAACAAAATAATATAATAAGAAAAATTTAATAAAATTTATAAAAAAAATTGGTTTAAAACAAAACCTTCAAGCTGAAGAAATATGTAAAGTCTTTGTACAATTTCCAAAAATCTTTTTCAAAATATATAAAACATAATTGTCAACAATATGCACTAGCTGTATTTAATATATCATATCCTTATATTTTCATAAATAACTACATTTAGTAATCATTTAGTAAGTATTTAGTGATGCAATTCTGTGGTGTATTAAATAAAACATGTTGAGAAATGTGTTTTACCACATGTCTTAGTAGTAATTTCAGCACTAACAGATCTGATTTAGATTTAAGCATGTTCATCTTGTGTATTTCAAAGTACTATTAACTCTATCAATGTAATGTTATTAGAATTATAAATGATCCCAAGTCCGTCTTTGTCAATAAACTACTATTTGAATGGAACCAACTATGTATAGAATTCTTTACAATTTTTATTTTTACATATAAGTAGTATTTAAAATAATCTGAAATAATATATCCTTTGAGTTACATACATAATTGACTGTTTAATTCAAATACTTTTTCATGTTAATTTTAAATTTAGCAAAGTTTTAACGTTTCCTCTAGTTGTTTACTCTTTTTAAACTTTTTTAAACGAGAGAAAGTATTCTAAATTTTATTGCAATCAAGCAAGGTTAAAATACTTTTCGAACCATAATCTAAAATTTAAGTTTTTCGGATGTTCGAAAGTTAATTAACCTATTTTTTGTTTACTTTCTTTGCTATGAGTTTGCCAGGGTATAATTAGCCTCAATAATTTTAAGGCCATAAACTTCAAAATGGCACATAGCAATCTCTAAGAAGTTTAGCTTTGCAATTAAAGTGATTAAATTTAGAGAAAATATGTACTGGTAAATTGTCGACGTTCTAAACTTCTTTTCTATTTTCGTAAAACTTTTGCAACTCATTTATAACCATAAACTACTGTCGAAAAATGTTAAAGTTCAACAACTTTGTTGGGCAAAACTCATTACAAACACTGACTAAGCTTGAAATTGATGGAAATTCCCTATTTTAAATTAAGCTTTGTTCAAATAAAAGCAATAGTGGTAGATAACTGAAATTCTTGTAGCTTTAATAACTTAATATAGTTTAATAGCTAGTTAGACAAATCTTTACAAATTAAGGAAATAATTATGATCATGCGACCATTTATTTCTGTTCAAAAAGAAATAAGTTTCAAATCGTTCGGTAAATTCAGATTTAGGTATGTTTCTA
>NC_051847.1:173788787-173801821 GCF_002237135.1 Teleopsis dalmanni
AAAATGGTTTTTTATATCAAACTCCTACATAGCAAGTTACGTAACACTCGTCTGCGAATTCTCTTCTACACAACAAATTGTGGAAGAAATGGCTTCACATATTTAGACATGTAGCAGTCATCTGTCAACTTTCTTCTACAGATTTAACTGCGAGAGTATTGGTCTCATATATTTAGAAATTTTAAGATATAAAAATAATGATAAAAAAATATGTTGCAGATGTGAAATTTTAATACCAATCAAGAGATGTACTTCTATTGCATCTATTGTCAATAGAATTAAAAATAATATCTAGAAACATACCTAAATCTGAATTTACCGAACGATTTGAAACTTATTTCTTTTTGAACAGAAATAAATGGTCGCATGATCATAATTATTTCCTTAATTTGTAAAGATTTGTCTAACTAGCTATTAAACTATATTAAGTTATTAAAGCTACAAGAATTTCAGTTATCTACCACTATTGCTTTTATTTGAACAAAGCTTAATTTAAAATAGGGAATTTCCATCAATTTCAAGCTTAGTCAGTGTTTGTAATGAGTTTTGCCCAACAAAGTTGTTGAACTTTAACATTTTTCGACAGTAGTTTATGGTTATAAATGAGTTGCAAAAGTTTTACGAAAATAGAAAAGAAGTTTAGAACGTCGACAATTTACCAGTACATATTTTCTCTAAATTTAATCACTTTAATTGCAAAGCTAAACTTCTTAGAGATTGCTATGTGCCATTTTGAAGTTTATGGCCTTAAAATTATTGAGGCTAATTATACCCTGGCAAACTCATAGCAAAGAAAGTAAACAAAAAATAGGTTAATTAACTTTCGAACATCCGAAAAACTTAAATTTTAGATTATGGTTCGAAAAGTATTTTAACCTTGCTTGATTGCAATAAAATTTAGAATACTTTCTCTCGTTTAAAAAAGTTTAAAAAGAGTAAACAACTAGAGGAAACGTTAAAACTTTGCTAAATTTAAAATTAACATGAAAAAGTATTTGAATTAAACAGTCAATTATGTATGTAACTCAAAGGATATATTATTTCAGATTATTTTAAATACTACTTATATGTAAAAATAAAAATTGTAAAGAATTCTATACATAGTTGGTTCCATTCAAATAGTAGTTTATTGACAAAGACGGACTTGGGATCATTTATAATTCTAATAACATTACATTGATAGAGTTAATAGTACTTTGAAATACACAAGATGAACATGCTTAAATCTAAATCAGATCTGTTAGTGCTGAAATTACTACTAAGACATGTGGTAAAACACATTTCTCAACATGTTTTATTTAATACACCACAGAATTGCATCACTAAATACTTACTAAATGATTACTAAATGTAGTTATTTATGAAAATATAAGGATATGATATATTAAATACAGCTAGTGCATATTGTTGACAATTATGTTTTATATATTTTGAAAAAGATTTTTGGAAATTGTACAAAGACTTTACATATTTCTTCAGCTTGAAGGTTTTGTTTTAAACCAATTTTTTTTATAAATTTTATTAAATTTTTCTTATTATATTATTTTGTTATTATATAACTGCTTTAACTGCAATAAAACAAAATTATCGCTTAAAGGGTATTATGGTAGGTTTTTGGTTTTAGAAATGTGTTTTCATTAAAATTATATTTAGTCTGAATTTGTTTTAAAAGGCTATAAAGGAATATTTATTTAAATATTGCGTATAAATTTATGCTAAAGAAATTTCACAAAAAGGCTTTAGACTTATTAGCTTTCTTATCAACACTTCACCTTATTAAAGCATAAGTTATAGGCTTGTTCTTTCATTATTAGTTGCCACAACTATTTCCTTTCTAATGTATGTAACGATCTGCCATTAATTAATCTGCTTTCTATAATATGTTAATTCAATATAAAAATATACTTTACTATTTAATATTAACTTGTATATATTTCACACTAAAATTTTTATATATCCAAGTTTTTCAATTTTTCCAAATAGGATAAAAGAAAAAGTACAAAATAACTGACAGAAAGGCAAGTTAAATAATTCCCAGTGAAATTACATAAAATTTACGTGTGCAGATGTGCGATAACAACCAATTTAAGCTGTCTTTGCGGCATAGACGCCCTTCCAAAGATACGTCATCCGAAGTGCCTAAAACTGTTAAAAGCGTCTAAAATTTCGCATGTGCTCAGTTACAAAATAGTAGTTCCTTTTACTTTCAGAGGTTATCGTACACGCAACCCAATTTCGGAATGCAGCATACCCACCACAGCAACGAGATGATAGCAGCAACAATGTTTAAAAATGTTGCAAGACAATGCAAGGAAAACAATTTAAGTGTCTAACAACAATTTTAGCATCAACAACTGAAATGGAAATAAGAAAATTGTAACCCTACGTTTTAGTATTGATTTTATGTACTTCACCGTACAATGTTTTGGGTAAAATGTGTTGCCTGCATTGTACGCTGTTTAAAGGAGTGTTTCCAATTGCCTTAATGCAGTAACATGCAGCATGCGTTCAATTTTACTAAGAAATTAAATGCACTTTTTCAACATTTTTTCCTGCTATTTTCTTCTTTTTTTTTTTTGGTTTTTGGCAAGTTTACATTATTTCGATTGCTGTTATTGTTGTTTTTGGTAATTTTTGTTATTGTGCACCATTAATGGTCATTTAAAATGTACACTTTTGCAAATTGTTATTGCACAATTTGCAATTTGGTGACAAAGCAACCAATACAAACGTTGTTGCATAAAAAATGTTTATAGAAAGTGTATATTAACCAGCAACATTTTAAGTGCTTTCATAAACATGTATATAGGCACAAGCGAACGCAACAAATTGCTTCAATGCACAAAGCATAACAGCAACACAACATAACAATGAAGCCCCAACAAAGCATATTGCAGTGCGCCTTTAATTGCTAAACCGCAAGTCTGTTTTGCGAAAACTAATTTGTGTACAATTTTGTTTCAATTGTTGTTAATTTGCGTTTCGGAATTGTTTACCTGCAAAGTTGTTTAGGATTTAAAAGGAATTTTTATATGCATTTGAATTGTTATTAGCCTAATTTATGTACTAAACACAATCAGAGTTTGGCTTAGGAACATGTTCGAGAGCGCATAAAAGTAGACATAATGGAGACATGCACTTTGGAAAGCAAAAAATTGCAGATTAAATTGAACATTTAAGCAATGAGTTTTTAGTTATACACAAAAATGTTTATGAGATCAATAAAACTTATTAAGCATTGACTAAGAAAACATGTTATAGATGTACAAGCAAATATTGCAGTAAAATAAATATATAAAAAATATATGTAATTATAAACTTTTATGTCCTACGACAAAAATCCCATTTCAAATAAACGAGTCGGTTGATAAAAAATTGTTAAAAAATGTTCGATATGCAAAACTTTTTTAATTCCATAAAACAACAGTTTTTATCAGTTAAATAAATTTATATGTATAGCTGTGGTTTACGTGTTAGTTCGACTGTTGCTTGGAATTAAAAACCAACCACAACAAACACAAAAAAAATTGACAAAACTCAAAATCTGAATAAAGCAAAAAAGTGTATATTGACTTTAAGTGTTTACATGCTAGTTTACGGTTCAAATTTAGCAAAGTTCAATTCCTGTTATTTATAAACCACCAAATTATACATGAAGAATAAAACCAGTAAATCTCTCTAATCAACGCTGATGATGGTAACATATATACTATTTAAAATATATCTTATTATATTAATAATATATATTTAAGCACATAAAAATATTGTCAATTTATTTTAATTTTTAATGGCTTAAAAGCTACAATATAGCTAAAGGAACAGCTATACGTATTTAGAAGTTAGAAAGAACATTAGAACGTAGACCACAAAAAAGGTTTAAATTTCACGACCAATAAAGAATTAATGTTAGTATAATATACCGTATGGTTTTTGAAGTCCCTCCATTTATAATTTCTTTATTATCCTACTGTAACTATCAGTAGTTGTCAATATTACCAATACAAAAACTATAATGTCATTGACATATAAAAATTATTTTTACCACATTATTAAACAACATTATTAAGTCTAAATTTATTATAGCAACTACTGTGCCAGCATGGGCATTATTAGATAGTACTGAAAAGGGTATTTGAGCGGGGTGTAAAGGTAAATTTCAACATTTTTGCGCAATTTTATATTATACTCAATTTAGTTAATTAAAAAATAATATTAATATTTAATAAAAGTTTATCACTTACATAAGAATATTTTTTTCAATCAATGTAACTCTGCTTACCTGAAAACAATTAAAGAGAACATTTTATTAGTTATTTGCCTTATTTTATTAAGTTAATTATTACTAAAAAATATTAAAAAATTTTTAAATAATTTTTATATACAATTAATTTTAATTTTTATACAATTAATAATAAGTTTAGGATCAATTTCGAATTTGTTGATATTGATGATGGATGTATTTTTCTAGTATAAAGAAATTAAACAAATTTTTGTATAGGAATGTAATTTTAATAGACAATATCATAAAACATAACATGATGTGAGGTTTTAAGAACAATCTTATTATATAGCTTGGAACAGAGAGAAATCCTTGTCATAATAGTACATAGATAAATTATCGAAACCATATACAAAGATCGCTTGTAAAAAATAACAATCGCAAAATCATAGGCATAGCGTGAAAGCAAAAACTGTGGAATAGATATTAGAACTAAATTTCAGGCGCGCCTGGATCCATGCATTAACTTTCCAACACACGTAATTTATAATTCCTGTAGAATTTCTACTGTTCACAATTAAGAAGAGCCAAGTATCTTTTGCAAGAACAGAGAAACTTAACTGGGACATAACACCCGTACTAAAGAAAATGACGGAAAGATAAGGATAGTTTTTTCATGAGGTATAAAAATTAGAATTATCTGTCATGAAAATAAAATGATTGGAGGTATGCGTTGTCTCATATTTTCTAAGAATTAAGTTAATTAAACAATAAATAAAACAATAAATATTTTAGACATTTACAAACTGACATTTTCAACTATTAAAAAAAAGCCAGTTATATTTACATTGTAAAAACGACTCAAATAAGATTTCTGATTTTCGTAATAATCTTGAAGTCCAAAAAAATGTAAATGTCAAGGAATGTGGTATAAAAAATAATTGAACTAATTCATCATGTGGACAAAGAGGCATAAGTGATATTTAACATGAAATCAATAAAGGTTAATTGTTTCTCAATTAATGACATTTCTTGTAAAATCAACAGAAAATATTTTAATGAAACTGGATTGACTGTTCTCTTAGGAATTGACATGGTCACGGTTGTCATGCTTTGTGGTTGCATTGTGACTTTTTTTATACACTCGTACTTGTAGTAATGATAAATAGAACTATGTTGTAAGTGATTATGTGATATTTTACGACATGTCTTATTCCATAATTGGAACGATTTTATTATTGTAATAATTAATTTTATTGGTTATTTGGGATAGATACAAATGTAAGAGAATGAAATACTTTTAAATTAAATTGAATGCATTTGTATAGTACGTTATAAATGCAGCTAATATATATGGTATATTTAAGATTGAATTAGTTGGTGCTCAAATTTCAATATCGTTCACACAGAGTACAATTATTTAGTACTCATTTTTTAGCATATAGAATTTTGTTGATGAAGGCATCCCTATGTTTATGGATAATAGTATTGAAAATCTAGTTTTCATAAGATTTTGTGTTCAGATCCGTTTCAGGAAAATCGTCCCTGATAACTAGTTTGGTCAGAATTTATATTAAAACTGGTTCATTTTTTTTAATCTAGCACAATCCAGGCTTTTAAACTCCGTAAATTGAGCTATATTTTGTACCGCTATATTGATAAGCGATGAAATATGAAGCGTATGTTTCAGATAAGTATACACACTTATTTGATGTTCACACCTGAAGAAGAAATGAAACACGTGTCTCGTCTGAATTCAGGATATCTTCAGAAAACATTATGTATAAGGAGCATTAAAAATCTTCGTAATAAATCCCTGATAAGAGTATTCTATATGTTTGTGTTCAGGGGAATGTGGTAAATGTTATACTATATCTCTGATAAGCATATCTTTCAATATGTACGTTAGACATTATCTAATGGCAATCAATTCTACGTTTGAGTGGACAACATTTTATATCGTACTAGATACATATTAGTACAGATATTAGTATTAAGTTATTTCGTTGAGTACTGAAAAGGTTTTCGTACTTCAACGTTGGTTGGGTGTACGATTTATAATACAAAATAAAAAGATATTTAATGAGTACAATATTTACTATTATTGAGCTTGCGATGACATATTTAAAATGTTTTTCACAAAGTATGGTTATTTTGAAGACAGGAAGTAACACTGTAGATATCTTACCTTTGCTAATAAGTAAATTATGCTCTTATATTTTTTTAAAATATTCTTTATTTGCAGTTCTATTGAACGGATTTAAATACTAGTAAAGTTAAAAAATTTTATGTACATTTTTAAATTTTAGATTTAAATTTAATATAATACTATTACAAACATTTGTTCTAAACTATGTATATATGTACAGAAACTCCTGTTAACTATAAGGCGATTTGCATTTCAAACACATTAGAGTTACTTTAAAATTTTAATAGTGAATTAGTGTCTAAATTATATTGTATTAACTACGAGAGCAGATGTATTTCGATTTCAAAAACTCACTTCAACAACAATTATAATAAAACAAAAAATCTGAATGACACTCAGATACTTGCATTTGAAGGCAATAAGTGGCGTTTCATATGTCATAAAATACCCTGATTGCTGATTGCAAGAAGATTTCAGATTTTAATGTAACATTCGTGTGCTCGTTAACAGTGAATAGAGTGAATATACAGTTAATATTAAGAAAATATCAAATTTCATTAATTGTAAAATAAACTCAAAAATGAACTAGGCAGGAAAATTGAGCTTGAACAAACAAAACATCATTAAAACAAATGGCATTCAACTGCTATAGTTTTCCTTTTTGAAAAAAAAAAAAAACAAAATATGCAAAGATAGAGATATATGCATAGGCATATAAATGCAGAAATGTACATTAACCGATCATCATCATATCGTCATTATCGTTTCAAAGAAGCTGATTTCACAGATGCGATGGTTGCTGTAACGCATATATACATGTATTTTGCAGTTGGGTTTCATTTGTGCTGATTTTTTCTTTCTTTACTGTAATGTTCATCATCATCCATGAATTATACAATATCTGTAACTGCAAGAGTTGAGTAGCACTGTAATGCTGGATAGATAGATTGGCACTACTAATTTCACTTCAACAAACATTTTTTGAACTACTACGAGAAGACAGACATCAAACACAAATAAATGATGCATCAAGCGAAGAAGAAGAAAAAAACAAAAACTAAAGTACTCATAGCTTATGAATGACATTTACTTCAATAGATAGACAAACAGACAAACAGATAAATAGACAGACAGACAAGCGAATAGATAGATAGACAGTTTGACTGTATGATGATATGACTGGCGTATAGTGTAATAGTAACTGTGTATAAATGTAAGTTGATGACTGTGACAGATCACAAAAATGTGTTGCATTTTTAATCAAAACGATCTATCAAACGGTAGTTTGCTTTAGAAATGATACACATAAATGTATCTACGATCGTACATATTGTACACATATGACTAACATAAAGTAAGATAGAGTAACCGAACATATAAATGCGTATCGATATATTGCGATACATATATATGTCTGCATATACTCAATATTATGCGATTTAATGTATTTGTCATTGCTTTGTATGGGCATCCATACTAGAGGCAACCAGTTGGCTTGGCTTGGCTCGGCTCGGCTTGGCTTTATTGTTGGAACTGCAAATGCGTGACATGTGATCTTTTATGCGATAATATCGATCGGACCAATGCAAGAGATAGACGTGCTACGGACAGACAGATCAATCCAAGACGTATTATTTATTTATTTTCTGTTGTAGTTTTTCTATAAATGTTGTTTTTTTGTATCTTAGTTTTTTATTTTTGTTTTTGTTTTGGGTTTATTTTCTATTTGTTTTAATGAATGTGGAAATGTACATTTATATGCTTTTAAGAGGTTATTGGCTTCGTTAGGCCGTAAGCAGCTGAAATGTTGCTGAATAGACGACGTAGGCTGTAATTTTCACAAGATAAATAGTAATTGTAAGATGATATCGAAGCTAAAATATAGTAATTAGGGTTCATTTGTGTAGAATATGGCATTAATTTAACATAATTATAGATTTTGTGGGCTAACACATACGAATGTATTGTGTGTTGTTGCCAATAATGATGACGTGCCGTATACAAAAGAATCTTAATGGAAATTAGTAAAATAGAAATATATATGTGGAAATGAAATCTTTGTGTATTATTGTTTTGAAATGTAATTATGCATGTCATAAGATATTTTATAAGAATAATAGAGTTTGACGACGTATGAGTTTGCGATATTTGTAAAAAATATACTTTCCAAATACCGAATAATGTCTGTAGTTTGGAATTTATGTATTTAGTTGGTTCTAAATGCATAAATTTTTGTTCATGTTGAATTAATAATTTAAAAATCTCGGCAAATAACAAACAAAACAAATGAAAGAGCAGAATAACACATTGTATGAGATCGAGTTAAAAAAGTAGAACTCTCCGAATATGAAACCTCAGGAAAAACTCTGAAAAAAATGCATTTTTAAGCCAAAAAAAATTGGTCTCAAGATTAAAAATAACAAAGAAAGTACTTTCGGATGGTTGCGATTCCAGGATTAGATACTCAAAACCGTTTGGCATGGGTGACACTTAGAAAATATTTTTTTTATCTTTGAAATAACATTGTTCAGTACAATGAAATGAAAGAAAATGTTGCAATTAATATAAACAAAGCAAAAACCATATTTAGATAACTGTTTCAAGTGTGACGCCACAGTCATATTTTAACTAAAATGAAGCCAACATGTGAGAACAAAAAGTACATCCGTTTTAAAATAAACGCCTTAGATGAGTCTTAAAGAATGTGGTGGCTAGAATGAGTATCTCGTCAAAAAACGTGCAACAAATAATATATTTGAAGGACTATTGACAAAGATATGAATACAATGAGATATATGAGATATAATAAGTAAGAATTAACTAATTAATTGTTTTGTGTTTTTTAATAGAAAGATTTTTTCTACTAAATTGAATTTTTGGCTGTTTCGAGCAGTGGCGTAACTACATTTATTAGGCCTGTAAGCAAATTCTAACTAAGGGGCCCCTACCAACATACTAAGACGCCCCTCTTTTTATACTCTTTACACGAAAAAATGTGAAAAGGATATATAAGGTTTGTCAAGATTTTCGTAACGCATTAAAGGAAACGTCGGAAATATCATTAAGTATATATCAGTACAATATATATATACTTTTTCAGTTCAAACTACTCTCTCAGCTTTTGAACTCTTCGAACGAAACTTTACACACATACTTTTCGGGAGCCATTTGGTTTGATTGAAATTGGACGTCTATTTCTTGTATCTGTGATATAAACTTAACAATCGGATATGAGGTTTCTCCATTTTTAATAAAGGTATTCAAATGAAATTTGGTGTATACAGTACTGATATTTGCAAAAGACAACGTACAAAATTATTTTCAAATAGGTTTAAATCTAGATATAGCTTCCATATAAGTCTCTCGATTGACACATATTTTTCTTAGAAAAACTTTTTTATTTTATAAATAGGTTTAATATTTTATTTGAAGTACATACATATTATGTACTTTAAATTTAAAATTTACGTATCTTTTATAAAATGCAATATGAAGTTAATCCAACAAAAAACGTTTCGTCCCACTTTTGAGAATTTATCAAAAATAAATACAATGAATACAAAAATTTATAGTGGGGCCCCCTAAATTCGGGGGCCCGAAAGCGTTGCTTCCAGTTGCTTCCCTGTAGTTACGCCACTGGTTTCGAGTATTACCAAATAACCATTAACAGTGGTTCTTTTGGCAATATTTCTTATATTATTTTTTTGTTCGTAAATAATTTCTTGAAGTTTGCAAGTACCAAGGGTTGCACTTGTATCCTGCTAAGTATATTTTGAATTATATTTTTAAAAACAACTAACGCATGACTTTTGTAACGAAATTAGTATACAATGTTTATATACATGGGATTTTATATAAACATATTTATTCACAATTCCTGTGATAAGCAGCCGGATATTGTACACTTTAAGAATTATGTGCGTGCAGTTGAGCATGCCACCCCCGCATCATATCAAATTAAACATAAAAATAATATTTTATGTAAACATATAATAAAACCAGTAGTTTTTAAATATTTTGTGTATTCAAAATATTCACAAAATTAAAATAAAAATTGTTTAAACAAAAATAAATAAAAAAAGATGTAGCTAATAAAATTTTTATAGCCACAATTTAACTGTTGGCAAACCTTTCATTGCTTAATTTAAAATGTTAAAAAAATGTAATAATTACTAAGTAATAAAAAACAATCAAAATATATTGCACACCTCAAAATACTTTTTAGTAGCAATGCGACTGCTTATGATTGCTATAGAGCAGCCAACCTAAACCACATAAACACGCAACAATGCTGCTGCAACATTTCTTGCTTTATTTCTTTTGTGAGAAAATGTTTCACGTAATTTTATTTGCACCTTTTCTGATAGCAACTTTAATAAGGACACAATGGTGCAACGAGTAAATTGACGTTAATTTTAGGTTTAAAAGTTTCTTTGATTGCATTATGAAGTAAAGGCAGTAGAAAATTTTATTAAAAATTATTAAATGGTTCAAAATATGATAGGTCAACGGGAATTTCCAAAAGCCTTACAAAACAAGTATTTGAGGTGTTTAATTAAAAAATGTTGTATGAAAAAATTTCTTAATTTTTTTTGAATAGATTTATTTACTTATAAGTAGATATATAGAAAATGTTATATGTATATTTTATGTTTTCATCAAAAATTTATAGATTAGTTTGGGTTATGATGCATTGCTTCTCCTACACAATACTTGTTAAGGCAAGTTTATTTAATTTATTTTCGAAATTTTATGCTTACAAATTTGTTTACTTCCTAATTTTTACAAATTTACCAATGAAACTTAAAATAAAAATTTTGCATATAAACATTTTATCTATTTTATGCTTTCTTCTGCTACAGCTACTGTTATAATAGGATGCACTTCACAATATGGAAATGTTTACTAAAGCATCTTTCATCACTCTGACCGGCTGATATAATCCGGATTTTTTATTGTATTTGCTAGCTTTCAGTTGTTAAATGTGCTCATAAAGCAAATATGCTGTTTGGGTTTTATAGCGCATAAAAAGAAGCTTGTAAATAGTCGAAAGACCACACTTGCTGCTTCTGTTGCTGACTCTTGGAGCAATTGTCTGATTGTCTGGCTATGGTTACATAATATGCTCATGCAATATAATAACAATTTTCTATAGTGAATGTGGCATTAAAAAATGCTTTGGGCTATAAAAATTGTTAGTACGTGTGTCTGACACTGGGGCGTGTTGCTGATGCCTGCCTGTTGCCTGTTATTCGCTGCCTATTGCCTTAAAAAGGGAAGGCTGTCCAAAGGAATAATAACAGAAAAAGCATTTTAGAAAAATTATTATTGTGGGTACGGTCAGTAGGCCACCCACACAGCTAAAATAGTTATAGAATTATTTCAAAATAGATAGAAGGAAGGAAATTGATAAAGATTTTAAATATAAAAGAAATATATATATAAATACTATGAAACCACATACTAATATTCCTAAAGAAAAAATGTTTTCATTTTCTAAAATAAAAATTAATTAAAATGCATAACATACACTAAATGTCTTAACAAATCCTACTTGTAGATTTTTGATCCCTGTCAATTATAGGAATTGTCAACAGCTACTTCAAAACAAATCCAGAAAATTCTAAATTTAATGCTTTAAGCAGTGGAAATCAAGTTGTTCATCCACGAAAAAAGTAAAGATACTAAAAAAGAAAAGTCCAAAAGAAAACTGATTAATTTTACGCCCTACGCACAGTTTGTCAAATCGCAACTTAAAATAAATTAATAAAATTGCTTCTACATTCTTTTTCATGTTCTCCATATTCTTCATGTGCTCATTCGATTGGATTTAATAACTCGCCGAACTCTCAGACGTTCTGAAGCCTACGAGCATTCAGTTCGGCAGACACTTCATGTGCTCTGAAAGGTGTTTATTTTTAAAGAGCTCGGGCAGCTCAGTTCCATATCTTGCCCGCTGACAAATCAATATCTTAACGAGTAGGTAGCGCTAGTCTACATGGAATTTTCGTTCTTCTTTATTTACGGCTGACAACAAATATTTGTGCGTTGACTGCTGGGCTGACTAGTTCTGTTGGATTTCGGGCATTGGATGCTGCTGCTGCAGCTGCTGCTGCGCCGTGTTGATTGTGAATTATTTCTTTTGACGCCTTTGGATATGTCACACGTGAATTACGTCGCTATTCATAGACTCGATTCCCACAACTGTGTTATTGCTCTACAACGCTATGGGTGTGATATTCTACTCATTTTTATGTTGTTTTTATTGATATTTCAAAAGATAAATTTAATTGCGACTACTTCGTAGTTTTTCTTCTGTTTTCATTTATAGCATTTTTGCCTAATAATATTTTATTTTTGTGTTTATTATTATGCACTATATGTATTTCTCTATATTATGTTTTGCACATGGTCAAGGTTACTGGATGAAAAAAAATATATTTTCATGATTTAAATAAGAAGTTTTGGTTATAAAAAAATATTTTTTATTTTTTAGTTTATTATATTAAGGGGATTAGCAATAATTTCATTAAAAAATATTATAAAATTTATTTTAATTCAGAGCGTAAATAAAATTTTTATTGATGTTTTGATTACCGGATGTATTTCCGTAATTATTTAGAAAATGTTTAATTTCCAAATATTTAAATATATACTTAATGCAAA
>NC_051847.1:173801921-173824529 GCF_002237135.1 Teleopsis dalmanni
ATAATTGTTTGAAATGAAATATGTTTTCTTTAATTAATTAAATTGATCGTCCTGAAAAGGACGGTTGTTGTTCGAAAATTTCGAAAGAAATAGTGTTGTAAGATATAGTTTAAGCCTTCTTTTCTGTTTTCTTAGGCAAAAGTACAGCTTGGATGTTTGGTAATACACCACCTTGTGCGATTGTAACACCAGACAACAATTTGTTTAATTCTTCGTCATTACGGATGGCCAATTGTAAATGACGGGGTATGATTCTTGTCTTCTTATTATCGCGTGCTGCATTGCCAGCCAATTCAAGAACTTCAGCTGCCAAATATTCCATTACAGCAGCTAAGTAGACGGGAGCGCCGGCACCAACGCGTTCAGCATAATTGCCTTTACGCAACAATCGATGAATACGACCAACTGGAAATTGTAATCCAGCACGATTTGAGCGAGACTTTGCCTTGCCCTTAACTTTACCTCCTTTACCACGACCAGACATATTTCAATAGTATTTGATTGTTAAGTTGATCTACGTGATCTAAGTTGAAAACAGGCAAACACCAAGAATTTATACCTTTTTCATCCCCTAATGTGAAGAGAGAATTTCTTGAAATTTCTGTTTTAAAAATACTTAAATTCTGAGCGAGGGTAGTTCAAATTTGAGAATTCGAAAAATTGAAAATTTGAAAATTTACATTTGAAATCATGCCACCAAAAACTAGCGGAAAAGCGGTCAAGAAGGACGGAAAGGCTCAGAAGAATATAACTAAGAACGATAAGAAGAAGAAGCGCAGGAGGAAGGAAAGTTATGCTATTTACATTTATAAAGTATTGAAGCAAGTTCATCCTGATACTGGTATTTCATCCAAGGCTATGAGCATCATGAACAGCTTTGTGAATGATATATTCGAACGCATTGCTGCTGAAGCTTCACGTTTGGCCCACTATAACAAACGATCCACAATTACTAGTCGGGAAATTCAGACTGCAGTTCGCCTTTTACTTCCTGGAGAATTGGCTAAGCACGCAGTTAGTGAAGGTACTAAAGCCGTCACTAAGTATACCAGTTCCAAGTAAATTTCTTTGTATTGAACAATCAACATTAACTCCAACGGTCCTTTTCAGGGCCACAAAAATATTTAATTAAAGTCGATAATTGATCTTAAAATTATTAGTATAGACTTCACAAATAAAGAACATTCCTAAAACGATTGAAATAGTAAACTGCATTGAGTACTTGTATCGGAACAAAAAATATCATCAAAACCAAAAAATTAGAGAACTTAGTTCACTCTGATTATAGCATAGTTATTAGGTTTCAATTAAAATACAGAGAGTCACAATTCTCAAAGAAAAATTAACAATATGGTATATTCAAAAAAAACCTTACCTAATAATTTATTTAGAAATAATGATACCGAGGTATATGGTGTCATCACTGACCTATAACTATATATGTTAAACAAAATTGCAGTTTTTATCTATTGTCAGATAATAGAAGTCGGTTGGTTTCGTTATTATTAAGAATTGTTCTGACAGAGTTTATAATAGTTCAACAGAAGATCATCAAATTAGAACAGAGTATTTGTAAAATATTTGAGTTTTTAAATGTTTTGACAACTTTGACAAGACATCGTTAACAAATGAAAAGCTTTCCATTTCCAAATTTGATTCTAAATCGACAGGATTCGAAATATGAAAAATAAAGCCGTTTGAATTACTTACTTAAACCTCATCATCAAATTAGCATATTTACTCTTCTTCATGTATGCCTATAACTTTATATTATCCATGGTATTTGTGTTTTTTTTTTGGATGTAGCTCTTTAAACTATTAGATAGCTTCTCAAGTCAGTATATGCTGTTTCTGTTCTCACATTTACGTAATCTTTCAAAATTTTTTTTATTATAATCTATTTATCTATTAGATGAAATAAATTCAAAACTTTGTACTGTGTCCACTGGTCGATCTTAATCGAAAGCCACAGCGTGAAAAGTGAAACTTCATCTCTTTATAGTAATAAGAATTTAATACAAGTCCTTCAATTGTTATATTAAGTTAATAATTTGAACAAGCAACAAAGCAAAATAACTACTAAATTTCAATAACATCGGCGATCTTATGCCCAAACTCCACTTGGTCCCAAGTAATTACCCGTTATGATCTTGTGGTTAATACTAGTAACCAGGTGTGAAATTTAAATACAGTGTTACAAACATATATAAATACTATAAACGAAAAGTTAAATTACAAAGAATTTCGATTGCTTTTATTCATTTCGTCTGAGTATTATCAATTTGAATATGACTATTAACTATCTCTTTTCTTTAATTAATTTTGGTCCTGAAAAGGACCGATTTTTAAAAATTTTTTTAAAAGTGCTTCTTAAGCACGTTCTCCACGAATACGTCTCGCCAATTGAATATCTTTTGGCATAATGGTTACGCGTTTAGCATGAATAGCGCATAAGTTAGTGTCTTCAAAAAGTCCCACCAAGTATGCTTCGCTAGCTTCTTGCAGAGCCATTACAGCAGAACTCTGGAAACGTAAATCAGTTTTGAAATCCTGTGCAATTTCACGGACTAAACGCTGGAATGGCAGTTTGCGAATTAAGAGCTCTGTACTCTTTTGGTAGCGACGAATTTCACGCAAAGCTACAGTTCCCGGACGATAACGATGTGGTTTTTTTACACCGCCAGTTGCGGGCGCACTTTTGCGTGCGGCCTTAGTAGCCAATTGTTTACGTGGTGCCTTACCACCAGTCGATTTACGAGCAGTTTGCTTTGTACGAGCCATAATTAAACAAATTGTTAAATAAAATTTAATTTAACGAAAAAATGTTGAGAGAGTAAATTTCAAAACAAACTCTTATGATCCATCTCAACTGTTCACATGTTCAAACAGTCATTGTCCTTCATATCCTTCATATCCTTTACATTGTTTATTTCTACCCTAAATTATTTGAGTGCCTTTGAGTAATTTGTTGTATTTAAGCATTTTCACTCAAACCTTTTTCTATTGTTCATTTTTTCTATAAATACTGTGCGTATCTAGTGTGGAATTTATTTACTGTTTAAGTCTGAATAGACAAGTATTATCTGTACTAAAATTATAAACTCAAAATGACTGGTCGTGGTAAAGGTGGTAAAGGTTTGGGAAAAGGTGGTGCTAAGCGTCATCGCAAAGTTCTTCGTGATAACATCCAAGGTATCACGAAACCAGCTATTAGACGTTTGGCCCGCCGTGGTGGAGTTAAGCGTATTTCTGGTTTGATTTACGAAGAAACTCGTGGTGTATTGAAGGTATTTCTGGAAAATGTGATCCGTGATGCAGTTACATATACAGAACATGCCAAAAGGAAGACTGTTACAGCCATGGATGTTGTATATGCTTTGAAGAGACAAGGTCGTACCCTCTACGGTTTCGGAGGTTAAATAAATAATATTAGTTTAAAAATGCAATACTATTAACACTATATTGCCCAATGGTCCTTTTCAGGACCCGAATATTTTCATTTTTGAGATAAATAATTCATTTGAACACATACTTGACTGTAATTTATAGAAATATTTTTATCGACTTAAAATATTAAGATTTTAATACAAAAATTAATTGAAGTTGAATGTAAGTAAGAAAGTTTGGAAATTTTTCTTAGTTGGATTTTCAAGAAACATGTTTTAATGTAGGTATTCAAAATTATTCTTTTAATCAAACTAGTTTTAGACGTAGAAATATCTAAGAATTCACCAATTATTTATTAAATAGATATATCTCAATAAAAATAAATAAAGAAGTAAATATAACAAAGTTGTATGTAATATTTCCTTATAATTATTTCTTTTATGTCTTCGTATTTAAATAACGGTTAATTTTTAGTTTCAATAATTATAATAATTATACAAATAATTGTTTAAAATTTTTTTTCTGTACTGTCATTCTCAATACGATTTAGCATGACAACATTTAGCATGAAACAACATTGAAAACCGATATCTCATGAAATATGAAATACTATTGAAATACTATGAAATACTATTTATACCCCAATCACTTAATATTTAAATGTGTTCCTCAATTGAATTAAATTGTAAAAGAATTTGGAAATTAAGAGTATTTTGCAAGCATAATTTGTATTCTCCTTCTGTTTAGAATATATCAGTTTCCTACCACCCAGAATATAAGTTTCAAAGAAAGAAAGACATTTTTTTAATAACACACATGCTTTTAAAATTATATACCACATCTTATTGATTCGTTTGGTAGCCGATTAAATTATGGCGGGAAAATTTCTACCTACTGGTATGTGAACTAAAATACTTAAGGCTTGCATTGTTATACCATTCATTTTTTATTTAAATAAAATGTAACTGACAAAATTGCCAGTACAGTTCACACGCATACCAAGGACACTCAAGAACTATATTTACAATGCATACATATACTTCCAAGCCGAATGTGTGTGCGTAAAATTGAGTAAGAAACTATAAGCCGAAATGAAATGGAGATGGAACGTGAGTAATTTTCTTATGTGCATTTACGTGTTAATATATATGATATATTGTTTTAGCTCCATGCGAACAGTCTCAATATCCATGTTTTAGATCCTGTTAACAGCATTACTAACGACCTAATTCAGAATATTAATTTCGTGTCATAAAGTGATATGTGCAATGGTATACTGTGTCATGGACTGTTGACGTTCGAGACTATGTAACAACTAAAAAAACCACTGAGTACTATTTGTTTTTATTAACTTAATACATATTAGAATAGTTCAAGAACTGCGAAGCGTATTGACATGTTGATATGAAAGAACATACGTATTTCCTATTCTAAGGTATAAATATCACAACATTTAATATTATGGTTGCGAGACAATAATGACAAGTTTAGACATTATTAGCAATGCTGATAATTAAATTCATATTAGTTACTAGAAAATTGTTTCATTTTTCGTTATCTCTCTAATTATTATAAACTAATTTACACAACATGATGTACTCGTATTATACATGCAGTTAATTTTTCCTTCTTTCACTTCGATTTCATATTATAAGTTTTTACACAAAGTTCCTGGTATATTCCAAATCAGGAAAGAGGAGCTAATTTATATGCAGACAGGTGTGTGTACTATAATTAAATACTGATTTTTCCGTGAACAACAATTCAACGCTTAAATTACAACTTTCAACACTGGAACGAGCTAAGATACACGTAAATTGGCTGTTATTTAGGCTCAAATGAACACAAATGTAAAGTTACAAGGCAGAAACGGTAACACTTCAGTGAAGTTGAAGTTGTTTTTTTATTTCGTTCACAGCAATTTTTTATTACATAATTAAGTTTTCACCTGTGTTTATGAAAATTGAAAATTAAAAGTGATTATTTCATTGAATGTACTAAATACAATCTCCGCTAGAAATTTAAAAATATTTAATATTTTTTTAATATTCGACAGAAAATTCATATGCTACATAGAGCAACTTAAGATACACGCTACAAGGTATGACAAATAATTAAGAATTGTTTAATACATAAAAATTATGTGTGAATAAATAAAATATATATAAATTAATTTTTTATACTATTCAATATTTGATTCTAAATTTAAAATATTTTTTTGAATATATTACACGAACTTTAGTTTTCCTTAACACAATGTAGCGCAAATCTGTGGTCGTCTAAGATCGAAACTCTTATTTTTCTTGTGTCGAATTGTTTTTAATTAAAACAAATTCAATTTTATTATGCAACCTGTATTTATGATCAATCAAACATCTTACACGATCGGCAAAAGTACATGCAACTTTTATTGAAGTTTTATGTTTTCTGAAATTACTGAACACTAATTTTAAAAAATTTGCACTCTTATGAGTTCGCACCGAACTGCTAATAAATTCGGTTGGACTGTTTCAAAAAATTAATTTAATTTATTTATAATTGTTTTATATTCATTATACTAATTGCCTTACCGAATTTAAAATTTACTTGAATAAAATTTAATTGAAAGTAACAAATCGTTTGTGATGAGATAATCTTTAATATTCCCAGAATGTTACTAAAAATTTTGAAAGTTGTCTGTATTTTGTACAAAAACAAAATAGAAATTTACTTTAATTAATAATTAATTAATTGTAGTTTTGGGATTTTTTATGAGTATAATATGGTTTTCCAGAAGCGATAATGGTAAGACTTTGAAGATCATAGTCGTTTGTGGCTTCAACATTACTATATCTATAGGTTCAGCAGCTCATTTAGTCATGCTTGCGAGAAAATAATATTTTATATACTAATTTTAATGTTAGGTTATCTAGTTATATTGAAATAAATATTTCAAATGTCTTAAAAGTGCTCTATGGCTTTTGTACACATAATAACGAATTTAGGATAATATCAGCGAACTGGTTTTTTATATATTTTTTTTACTATTTTTGGTTTCAACGTAATAAAAATGCCCTTATTGGCAATTACACTAAAATTACTACACATTCATTCAGTTTTAAAATTAGCTTACGGCTTTTCTATATGGTCTAGTGAGGACTAATGCACTTACTTTTTACATATTTTTTAATTTTTCTGTTTTTAACTCAATATGAATGCCCTTTCATATTTCACAAGAATCATGATGTGCTTATCATTTTTTTTTAAACTTGTAATATTCTTCAATTAGGATTTTCACAACTCATCAGTATGCTAAAAGATCTACAAAATGGCATGTACTTGCCGCTAGGTGGTGTCACTGTATATATAAAAATGTTCACAAAATATAATTACTTTATTATTGAATAAGTTCTGAAAGATCAGAAACGTTTTAACTTTCGAAGTTAACTTTTTTTTCCATTAAAATTAAAAAAAGTGAAAAATTTTTCCAAGAATTATACATTTAACTAAAATTTGTATATATTCATTTTTGTGTCATTTTTGAAATACTGATGCAATTGTGTCGGCCAAAAGATAAATCATGCTTTTAGGCATGATTAAGTTAAGTTAATACTATGTAAAAAAATTAAAGAAGACGAAATAACGAACATGGCATTCAGATGCCCATAACGCTTCCTTATATTTGAGGATTTGTAAGGGGCGAATGAAATGACTTCCCTATTCATTGTTAAGAGGTAATTTAAGTGAGTTAAGGTCTCACGCAATATAAAGCTGTAGATAACTGCATATTGTTGTTACAAATGCAATTGTACTGACTTAGCCTTTCGAAGATTAGTACGTGCAGATTTAGTAATCTATAATGTGGATAAATTAAAAATAATAGTTTATTATACGAATTATCACTGCGCCAACGTAAAAAATAAAAATAAAATTTATTTTTATTAAAACATAGTTATTCTATAATATATTAAAACTTCTTTAAATGTGCAAAATTATGATTAATAAATTTGAAATTAAATTTTGATCTACTTTTAAATTTTACATTTAAATTAAAAACATTAATTTATTAGTCATACTTGTTTTACTATTTAGCTTAGTGCTAGAACGAATTTTATTTAATCAAAATCTAATTGAAGTAGAAAAACAAATTACCAACATTGAAATGCCTATAAAGTCTTATCGAGCTTATAAATGTGTTTCAATTTATCTGACAAATGCCAAAACATATGCCACTTTTATAGATGAACAACAGCAGCAGAAAAGGTGCGGTCATTACCATAACTCAAATAATCCGAGATAGTCCAATTGATAGATAGATGGATTAATATGTAAGCGGCATTATGGACTAACAAATAGGCTGACAGACGGAAAGATACACTGTCAAGTTGATTGTGTGGCAGTGGCAATGATTAAGATATAAAGACACAACTATGAATTGACGTACAACTTAATCACTGCCAGGCATGAAGTCAGATAGATAAGCAGTGAGCACTAAGCATTACCGGCTCAATGAAAAATCTTCATACCCAAATGTTATTATGCTTGCGAAATTCGCCACAATCACCATTACATTTACAAATTTAGATATCAGATTGAAGTGAGCAAAACCACAACGAAAAAAAAAAATTAAATTATATTGAAAATTATATGAAACAATTGTTACTGCCGCTGCTGCTGCTGCTACTGCTACAGCAACTGTTGCTGTTTCTGTGTGCTGATTGAAAAATCCGTTACAGTTGAATGCACCATTTGAACTTTTGTATATTATTCGGCATTTAAACATTCACCATTCCTTTTTGATCTTAGCTTAACTTTAATTGTGATATTTGTAGTTCTTCGTATACATACTGGCATTCCCTTAATGTTGGGAGATCAGTCTGGATATAAAAATGAAGGTGAAAAAAATAAATTAATTGCCAATATTATTCACAATTCAGATAATTTTTTTAAGAAAATTTTTACACTTAGAAACATCAAGTCTATAAAGCATAACAAAACATATATTATATTATACATTTTAATTAAGGCAAAATCTTCAAATTTAGAGAAAGAAAATTTATCTAAACATTTAATAAAAGGTTTCGACAATTCCATTTACTATTACAGAAATAATAAATATTATCTATAACAAAACCAATTTCTGTAACTTCATCACAAACTCCTACAATTATGAATGCCAAGCAACGCTTTGCCACCTCTCTGCATATTTTATGGATGCTTTCTTAGGCATAGGCATTTATCACTAATGAGATCTGAATGTGGTTTGTGCTTTTACATACGTTCTCCATGTCGACTCATTGTCTCTGGCCTTCTTGGCTTGTCTCTGCAGGAGTTCTCGGATTACATTTATTATTTTGTTGCTGCGACTGGAGCATAAAAGCTTGTTAGCAAAAGGCAATTTAATTTACGCAAATATTGCAACACATAAAATCGTTAACTCATATATTGTCTAAAACTGCCATTAAGCCTAATTCATACTGAGTGGCTTGCTATTCTATTAAGATTCTTATCATAAATGATTTTTTGCAATCCATTTTTCCTTTCTATGAACTCACATTGGCTGCAAGACTTAAAAGACTGTAACTTTAACTTTGGGTTGGGCTAAGTCATTTCGATCTGCTGCAATTGTAAAGTCGGATACAAAAATGGCTCAAATTCTATATAATTTTTTTATTTTATTTGAGCTATTAATTATGGTATATACGAGTAAAAATCGTATATTCTCTTTTATCACTTCAATCAAATCAAATTATTTTTTATTATTTAATAAAATGAACTTGATTAATTAATACGCTTTAAATGATTGTATATATGGAGTAATATTAGTGAAAAATTAATAGTAATTGACTGAAGCAAACAACTGTAATATCACATTTTAGAGATTGAAAACACTTACCTAACTTAATTATTAAAATGTTTTATTATTTATTTTAAACGTAATTTTAAGATAACTTATATAGATAATATATTGATTATAAGATAAAATTTTTGATCACTTATTCTTAATTAAGCATTTGAATTAAAATCATAATACCAGTGTTGGTATATAAATTTGTAATAATAAATATTACGGAAGTAAATATAAGACAACTGCAAAGTTCATTATATACGTTGATACATTTAAATTCATCATCAAATTATAAATTGCATTATTATAAATTAAGCTTAGAAAGAATGACGAATCTCTATAATTTGACGTTTTGAGTACTCAAAAACAATTTTGTTTGTGCTGACGTTTGTGAGCCCGCATTCTCGTGGTGGAGTATAATTTTCCTTCGACGGTTGGCTTTGGTCAATTATCCAAAGACTTCCGGTAAACAAATGGTTGTATACCACCGTTCTATGTTGTACAAGTGGTACAGTTGCAACATTACCGGCTTTTCTGAAAAACATGTGACCATTTGGATTTACTCCGTTCGCGGACTTTTGCTAGTTTCTACTCACTGGAAGATCGAAATAGTGGATTGTTCTTTTATTTCGAGCTCATAGCATTCATTCATCATTCGACACCTATCGCGTCATATACGTGTTTTACCTGAATAGGATAAATACTTAAGCTAAATACTAAAGCTATACTCAAACACTGCTATTTAATTAGGATTAATAAATGATAACACTTCATTTTAAGTATGGTACATTGTTAATAGCCTAATTAGTTTGTTAGTTGTACTTATCTGTTATACTTAACGTGAAGTGTTGTATTGTGGCATAACAAACTTATATATTAAATGGAATATATAACTAAATGTCACCATCTTTTATTTCCAAATAATATATACCCATAACTTGTTCAATGTCTAATGGATCACCGATTTTAGCATTAACAGCTAATTCATTACAATCGCTTTTTTCTACAATATTTTCAAACGACATGCATTTATAATATGGTCCAAGTGGGTAACCTCCTACGGCTGCTGCATAAAGTGCCGGTGCTTTTTCATGAGAACAATAATCAATATCACCTTCATTGCAACCTGGTAGTTTTCTCCCCCAGTTGGGATAAAAAGAAACATTTCCAATAGGCATTAATGTGCCCCTGAAGGTTGTAACATGTAGTGTTTCAACATACTTAGCATCAGTGGCTTCTAAATGCGTGCCAGGAATATTATAAGTAATAAGAGGACGTGTAGCATCCAATCCAACAATACCGGCTATTTTTCCACGTTTCACATATTTCCCAGTAAAACCTGCCACATGTGCACCCATACTATGCCCAATCAGTATGACTTCATCAAAATCAAGTTTAAACTTTACATTTAAATAATCAACTAATTTTGCTATTTCCTCTCCTATTCTGGGTAATAATTTAATTACCACAGGATAGTCTAGTCTTGAATAATAGGTCCAATTAACTTCAATAAAGTTTAAGTTGTTAATCCCCAAATATGCGTCTCGCACAACATAAGTATATCTTTTGTCAAAATCTGGGATCCACCCATGTATCATAATCCTACAATATAGATAATATAGATTATAATAAAGATATACTTCTAAAAGGATTTTAACTTACTTTGTTCTGAGTCGTGTGTTGTAATTTGACTTTTTGATGGAAAAATAATCATACAATTTTATGACTTGAGGATTTTTTGGATTGGAGCTAGTATACAGATCATATATGATGTGCTTTGTAAACTCTGTTTTCTGGGTTAATGTGAATTCTGTGAAAGTCAGATTAAAACTTTGATTTAGAAACATTTTTAAATTTTCTTACCGAGAAACACGAATTGTATGCAAAAATAAACTCCAAACAGCTTCATGACAAAATAAAATTAAATTGTATTAACGAACTAAATGAGTACTATTTATATGAAACTGGTGCGATGATAATTTTTATATAATCACTTAATTAATGAAAAATTATTACTTATAGTTAGTATTTTTATTCGCATAAATAAAATTTATGCGTACCATAACAATGATAATTATAATGTAAATACCATGCTCCCATTTTAAAAAATATGCTAATTTTAGTTCAATGAATAGGCAATTATCTAGGTACCACGAACAGAAAAAAGTGGGCTTATTAAGAATATTTCAGAATTATAATAATATATTCCGTTTAATATGTTTGAAAATAATCATGTAAAAAATTTGTAATTAATTAACAGTTTTGTTAGCGCTGCCAAAAGTTTGTCATAAAAGAAAAAGGAACTTAGTCATTAGTCCAACCTTAATATTTAAGTTTGATATGACAGTTATGGGATATGGGAGTTCTATTTCGGCCAAGGCGACAAATGATCAAGGTCTATTTCAAAAAGCATACATGCAAACTCAAAAACAATAAAAACAAATTTGGAATATGGAAGAGATTAGTTTATTTTATCTATAGCGTCCATAAAAAACCATTGCAGGATATGTTTTTATTATAAATAAGTCTGTACATGGAATTTCATGTTGAAAATAATCTAACTGAAAAGGAATGTTATATGTAAATACCGAAGATGTGTGTAATAATTATAGACGCAACCAAATTCATTAAAAACCCTTTATAGGTAATTTAAAGTATATATAGCTCACGGCTTACCAGAATTTTTATAAGACAGTTTATTATCTTTACAACTCTAAACTTGAACTGTAGGAAGTAAATAAGTACGCGTGAGAAAAACATGCAGTTTATCTTTTTTTTCGTTATATCCTAAAAACTGTTACATAAAAAACTATTTTTAATCAAATAGCCACTTATGGTGTTTTGTTTGGTTTCAATTTAGATTTACTCTTTATCAAATTTTGGTGTCCAATCGAATATTTTTAGATTAATCTAACAGTCTTTAGTCGTGTGAGTAGCCATTTATATTTTTTACAAATACATATAATATATCTGATAATATATCTGAAATATTTCTATTATATTTCTATAATATATATATGTATATATATATTATATTTCTCTTGAAAAATAATATATCTAATTTAAAATTTTAAAATATTTAAAATTTCAATATCAAAGCGAAATTTATTTATCAATTCTTGTTGTCACTTTAAGTCGTTTTAAAACACGTTCCCGGTACATTTTCTTCAGTTGTTTATAATATTGAATTGTTTATAATATAAGCATCTGAGTGGCTTTTTTGTTTTCCTCAAATTTTTAAATCTTTTTTGCCATAAATGAAGTTTTCGCAAATATTTTCGTAGACAAGTATAAGGAACTTAACCAATTCAAGCGAACTGCATAATGTTTCTTTAATTTGGGTCCAATAGTATCGAAATATAGAGATTTACCCACAAATAGGTGGATAAACTGGAGAGAAAGGCATTTATCAATCAAAAATTCTGGTGGAACCAGTGTGTAAGCCACTAAACATAGTCAATAAGTCACTTAAACTAAATATATCCAAATAGCGGGTTGCAGATGGAAAAGTCTTTTAACGTGCAAGACGAGTAGGTTACTTTGTCTTGAATATAAATGGAAGCAAACAATAGAAATAGAAGAAATGTTTCCAGAGTTGCTGGAGTAATCACTATCTTCTGCCTGTAGGAAAGCAGGTTGCCAAAATAGGAATCCTTCACAATATTGGTGTCCAACTATCACAGCCGCAGTCAACCGGAGGAAAAGAAAATTGTTTTTTGCATTTTTTGTATTTATCATGACATTTGAAGAAAGAGAACAGCTACGTTAGGCAAACTGTTCTTCTACAATTGGGAAGTGCTAACGGGAGTTAATATAAAAAAACTACAGCAATTGCTCAAACAACTGTAAAATTTGTTGGTAATAAAGATGTGGTAACAATACGATACGAAAGTGCTAATCGCACTTCAGCTAACCAAACAAACAACATAGTCTATTACAAGCTTAAGCCGTCTATTAGAAGCTTAGTTTTAGAAGACTTGTGTCCATAATATGTTTGCAAGAACTATCTGATAAGTTAGGAGCTACCTCTTCTATTTAGATGAGTTTTTGTTTCCAAACGTGATAATACTTGTACAAGTTGCGAGTATTAAAGATGCAACTGAACCTATGGAGGCATGAATTTAGTATAAATGCTTAACAAATGCAGAAATATTGAAGGAGGAGACCAATAGAGTCAGTATTGAAATCCTTAAGAATCATAGCAAAAACACGAAAATTCCTAGCTAGTATAGAACTAAAGTTCCATAAAATGGATCTTCCTTGCTTTTGTGTCCAAAATCATTTTATTTTGTAGTATTTGGAATTAAATAGAAGATGAACTGTTCGCCTAAATAAAAAATATTCTTTAAATTTAAAAAAATGATTTTCTTCAATATATATATGCTCTTAAGATTTAGATTAAAAAATATTTAAAAAATAAAAATGTTATTACCATTTGAAAAAGCCTAAATGCGAGTAATAAATTGTAAATATTTTTGAAGTTCAGCAACATTTGATGGAGTGCAATTGTAACAATCCAGCAAATTTCAACGAAATGAACATGTCGGGAAAAGTGTTAAATAATTTAGCGTTCATTAACGTAACAAAAACGAAAAGAAAAACAATGCAATAATCTGGATATAAAAATTACATCCAAATTGCTGCAAAATTGAGGCAAAATGCGAATTTCACAGACATGAATCGTAATTTGAATGGAAAGGATTGAGAGTAAATTGAAAATAAAATTTTTATTAAATCATCGCTGCGAATTAAACTTGTATTAATTATGTTTTGTTGTTAGCAGATAACCCCGTACCACTTGTATCTGCCAGATTACCAAGGAGCGCGTTGCAAGATGCAGCAAATCAGCAGTTTAGCAAAAACAAATCAAATTGTTTTATTGCATGGCAGGCCATGTTTCATGTTTCGGATTGCTGCCAAGGAAAGTGCTAAAAAGTAAAATGTCTGCAAAACTTATTGAAATGCAAATTTATGCATAGAAAAACACATTTTTTATGGTTTTAAAATTTAATTAAATTTTTAATAGAAACATTTTTTATTTTGCATTTTATTACGGCCAGCAATCGATGTAAAACACTTTCATGTACTCGTATGCAGCGAATTGCAATTGCTTCAAAGCCAATTTGATGTGCTGATGCTGAAGCTGATGTTGATGCAGATGCCGTGATAACTTTCATTGATGATTGGACATTTCATCCACATTAGCTCATTTCGAATGATGACTGCTAGTGGTAGGCCTTCGTTGAGTAATGTTTGCCTGCCAGTGGCTTGATCCGCTTTTTATCAGTACAAATTGAGGCCTGTTAATGCGCGCATTTGCAAATTTGATACGATTTACTTGCAATGAAATTAATTTACAGTGCATTATAAACACATTTTTCTTTTTTTCAATATATAGCATTTCTAACTAATCAAAGAGTAAAAATCATAATAAAGTTAAATCATTTATTTTAATTTACATTCATTAAATTATATCTTATCTAATCTATCTACTAATCTTATATTGTAAAGATAAGGTAATTTTCAAACAGCACTTTATAGCTTCAAAAAAAATTGAACTAAATAAATAAGTTAATTAATTTGTCAGATAACTACCAAAATATTGATCTCAATACACTGCACAGATAATTCTAAATTACATTTTAATTAAAAAAATTTATAAAAAAAGTATTAGAAATAAATCAGGTCATCTATTTGAAAAATAAAGTCTGAGTTTATATATTCAGACTTCATATATATTTGGAGAAATTTGATCAAAAAACACACTTATTCACTAAAATTGTTTGGTTAAAATCAGGATTCAATGAAACAACAATCAATATATAATCAATATATAATAAAAATAATATTAATAAAATAATATAGTATATAAACTTGAGAAAGTTATAGACACCAACGTACTCAATAACATACAATTCTTTTGAAAACTGCAAGCATATCTTCGTGCAAAGAGTTAGGTATAAAGTACGATAAATATAAATAAATAGTTGATACCTCAGTCTGAAAAAGAAATGAAATGTATGAGAAAGATCATATTTTCAATATAACCAATAAAAAGAAGTGCTAAAAACTCTAACGGAAAGAAATTTTTATTTGTAGAAAACGCCGATATCGATGCTAAGGGACTACTGCATAATACAGAGGCATGCTATGAGATTTGGTCTTCCCTATAATGACCTTTGTCGTATCTGTAGCTCTGAAAACGAGGAGGAAACTGTGTTTCATCTCATTGATCAGTGCACATTTTTAGCTAGGAGAAGACCAAAAATCTTGGAGGCCCTTTACTTACTGATCTAACTGAGCTGTCATCCTGCAATATTAGGGACTTAGCCAGATTCATAAAACTGTCAGCTTGCCTTACTTTTACGTATTAGGGGAGTCGTTGCATTTTTTGGCATTGGTCGTATATTGATCTTCTAGTCTATGTACAAACCAATGCTATTCATGTGGTAAGACAATGGGCCATTATTTAAGCTTTCTTAGATTGAAGGCTGCCACTCTAACCTAACCTAGACACAAAGATAAGTAGGTAGTTTATAAAATACTGAAAGAAGATATGGAATAAAATATTCCATAATATCCCAATATTGATATTGGGTCTAGCTTTACATTACCAGCACTTTTCTGATGTTAAGTTTATTGCGCTATCGGTTTTATATGCGAATTATAATGTGTATTAAGACTCCATGAACGGTTTTAGTTGAAAATGTAGTTGTTTTATTATGGTGATCATAATGATATATTTATGCTTATTGACTCTGTGTTTATAATGATGAATAACAATTATAAATCATTAACTAACCAACTTTAGTATTTAATAATTATATAAAAATTTGTTAGATATCTTTAATTTAAATACTTATTATGTACCTATTTAATTCAGTAATATAGTAGTTGATTGATTGATTAATGAAGTCGTAATTACTGGAAGCCTACCTTAAATACTATGTTATGTGATATGTGTTCATGTTTATTATTAAGTGCCTTCATAAAAGTCCACATACTTCGATATTTTCCTTCTTGGATACTATTTTGTTATGTCATTACATTTAATGCAGTAATTAAAATTTTAAAACTTTAATTTGAATATAATAAGCATAATAATTTCCCACCTTTCAATCACCCGTTTGTTTATTATTCATACTTCAAATAGTTTTGTTTTTCAGTAACAATTATTATTATAAAATCTTTTAATTATTACTAGTATAGATACGAATTTTAAGAATTTTTTATAAACTTGGATGTTATTCATGATAGATTACATCGCTTAATAAAGCCTTTTAGAAATATGTATACTCGTATATCATATCATTTATATACATCATCCATGAAATAGTAATAAAATTTTAATTTAATTTAATTGCGATTCTATTATATCAATCAACGTATCAATTTAATAGAATACAGAAATCAAGACATTTATAGTCTGATTTATTATATATGAGCAATAAATAAAAGAAAATATAATTTCATATAAATTTCTACTCTAACTCTCTGTAAGCGTTGCCAATCTGATAAAGGCTGTGATTGACAAGTGAAAGAATTAAGTACATTCAATTTGAGTAAGAAATGAATAATATAAAAATTATGTGAATAAAATTTAAGCAGATAAAATATTACAATTCGCTTTTATAGATTTGAAAGATATGCAAAAAGAAATAGTGTTCATGTCTAGTAGATACTTTTAGAGATGCAAACTCTTGCGTTGTTATTGACTGAAATGCTTTAAAGTTTATACTGCGACAAGGTCGTAAACGCAGCTGTATATCTTCAGTAAAAAGCCTTCAACTTAGGTTTTTGTACAAAATTTACATAAATTCAATTAAATGGTGACTTAAAATCTTACTGCCAAGCGTTCAACTTACTTTGAATTATTATCCTTGGCACCTTCATATATTAAGGTTTCACTGCCATTCCCTCGCAAACCAATTGCGGATTGTATGCAAAATTAATATAAAAATTTAAATATCTGTAATTTATTATTTGCTTTTTTTGTGGTTATGTTTGAAGACTTGTGGAGACTTATGTTTTTATGGATCTGTCATATATGATTTTTTTTTCAGAGAAAATAGGCTTACACACCTACAGAAAATACATAAGCCAATTAAAAGCAAAAGTGTAATTTTGTGCAAACAGTTTTCACTTTTAATGCTGTCATAAAATTAATTGTGTGTGATGTAAAAAATTTATTTTCGGATTTGAAGATTTTGTAATTTTTTTTATTTTTATGAAGCTATCATAATAGATAAGCATTGCGCATATATGGAAAAATTATGACTTAAAACTAATAACCTGCAACATTTGATCTTGAAGTTGAGAGAAAATTGAAACTTTTTTCGAAAATGCTTTTGTGGATTACACCAAAATATTTATTTATTAAAGTAAAATATGTTAATTTAATAAAACATATTTTGAATACGTTTATTATATTCATGACCTGCTTATCGCAGACACGGAGTCTCCGTATTTTCTGAGGTGAAATATTTATACATTATGCTAGTAAACATCTTAACTCTGACATTTACTTGAAAAACGTTATTGCCAAAACCAATCGACATGTAAAAGAACACATGTTAAAATGTCTGAAGTGGAACCTGAACAATCCCATTATTCTCTTCTGTCTCTACTATAGAGTAACCAGTCATAATCTATCCTATGCAGCTATTGTTTGATAGAACAAGTCGTAACATATTGATACCATGGATTAATGCATTAATCTGCAAATATTTGCAAGTATTGTCATGACAGGCACTATAAGTTTCTGTTCCGCAAAAGTGATAAAGTCTGTAATGTAATTATCCCTCAATGAATGTTAGCGTAGCTAGACTACACTCTGTAGACAGAAAATTGATACAATCAAAATTCTATTTGTAGGCTGCTTACGACGTTGAGATCTGTGATAAGAAAGATCTTATGAACATGGAATTTTTCTTCGACAAAAAATTCGATGTACTTATTACCGATTTTATAGATTGAGAAAGTAGCACTCTTAAATAAAATAAACGAGGACCTCAACGCCAATATTTATGGACAATCTATTAAGTACCAATTAAAAAAATATTCTTGTGGAAGATTTTTTCGAAAAATTTGGCGGATTAACTTAATTTAGTTGGATAAACTTCAGTTCTATTGTCAAATAAGTTGGTGCACAATATAGATAAATACAAAATGATTGATTATATTAGAAAATAATCGCTATTTGGCAATACAGTCAATATATTCACCAGACTGGATATACACCAGAGCTGGTATATCCATACTACTATATTAAACGCGTATCTTCTCTCTCCGTTAAGGCTGGTAGTAGCTTATCTGACGAATTACTATAGCATGCATTGTCGTTTCAATAATATGGGTTTCACTGATGAGACAAAATTTAAGCTCTGCTTGGTGGCAGATAAGACTTCTTATCACATTTCTTGAGATCATCTGGTTTTGTTCTAGTTCGAGAAAGGTTACTGGGTGGGATATCCATATTCCTTTCTGATGTTTGGAAAACTTTAACAGATAATATTGTGGAGTTTGTTGTGTTCAGTTAGTGTTAGTTCGTTGAACTGCCATGACCGTGCTGCTACATTCTAGCGAAAGTTCGTACTTTGTTATATTAATTCTTATCTATATTTTAGTTTATTTAGTAGAACTTCTCCTATATTTTATTGTTGATTTAAATTTTAGTTTTTTTAGTTTTGAATTTTAATTTGTCTTCCATTTACTATAATTTTGTTATAAAAATTGATTTTTTTTTTAGTTATATCGATATATTTAAGCATTTATTTCTTTTACATAACTTTACTTGTCGGTTACAAAGTTTTGCCTGTATAAACGATTAAACCACATTCTTTGGATATCGAATTACTTGCAGGGCATTTCTCAAAATTCATCCTTGCAGGCCTGTCACTCACAAGTGACATTAATTTTTTTCACTGCACTTTTGAGTATTTTTTATGTGCTGGTTTGTCTCAAATTGTTTGTTTTTTTTAACTGTTTACTTAAAAATTATGCAAAAATTATCAAAATGAGTTCAACTTTTTCCACATCGAAGCCTTGAACTTTTTACAAAACTCAGTGCAAAAAATGCGTATTGATAAACTTAAGCAAATAACTACAAAAAACGTGTTTATTAAATTAAAAGTTATCTGCGTAAATAATTACGTTTACATTGCCAATTCATAAAAAGTGTAAAAATGTTAAAGACTTTAAAACAAAAAAAAAATTGAAAAAAAAATACTTAAAATTAAATACTGGCAGAGTTAACAATTTATGACCACACGCTGCGCCAATTAAGCCGAAATGAAGTTGCCTTATATGCACATTTAGCAAGTCTCCTCCATTTATACTTTTATTAACATTTTAATGCATTTTATTTCTCACATTTATTACTACAGAAATTTAACAAATTTTTGTTTTAACTGTAATTATTTTATTTGTCTTATGTATATATTTAATCTTCTCTCAAGGTTACCCACTTACAAATTACATAAATAAATCAGTAAAATAAAGAAACGTTGACAAAGAATTGTTGTTGTAGAGCAATTTTAATCAATACAAAATTTAAATAATGAAATAATATTAAGAGATATAATATATTTATATATATAAACTTGTAAAAATCTTGAAATCAATACATTTTGATTTCGAAGAAAATATTAATTGTCTCTCAACTGCAATATAAAATTACTACTTTACTTACACAATTACTCAGAGATATAGTCTGCTTTAAGATACATATCAATCTAATAATTCACAAAGATTTTAGATTTGGCGATAAAGGTATAATTTCTTTATTCTCACATACCGATGCTAAAGTATCTAGTTTCTTTATAAATCATGTATACCTTTAAACTGCGCTAGAAACTCTTCTGTTTGTGATCTACTGTGCGTAAACGTGGTACCCATTTTTAGATCTCCTTGACTATCATTATTTATTGAAAATTATATTATGGAATCAGCTATCTCAGCGAACTTTTGTTTTGCATTGTACGATGTAATTATTTTTATTGTTTCCTGAAGTGAGCATTGAATTCGGGTCTTTAGAGTATTCCGAGTAAGCGGTTAAACCCGAACTCAGTAACTGATCGACAAATGTAATTTTATATTTTTTTTATTGCTTTCTGAAGTGAGCATTAAATTCTGGCCTCTAGAGTATTTAGCTTTAGCGGTTATATCTAATCTCAGTAACTCACCGATAAATAGCTGATCCTGATATAGCAGATATTGAAGTATTTTTCACATGAGAAAGGTGTGGTTTATAAATTCACAAAACTAAGAATTTTCTATTATAGATAATAGCGTCACTTGGAAGGTTGTCACTTTCTAAACCTCTTATGGATTTTTTAATCATAGTGTTGTTTATTTCACATCCTACGAACTCATTAAGAGAGTTTTTAAAGAAAAAATTTTATATTCAGCATTTAAGATTTAAATTGTTGGAATTTCAGTGCTTCAATTCTTTAATATATGCAAGTGCTATACACTTATTCTTCAAGAACTTACTTTTACATATAGTAATATCTCATAAAAATGTTTCTTCTTCCATAAACTTCAGTACATGGTTCATTGTTTCGTAACACTAACTATCTGTAGGTAATAAAGTTGCCGATGTTTAGATTAACACAAGAAACTACTTTGCTATAACATTCATTTTAAATAATGTGAAATTCATATATTATGTATAATATATTCTATAATATATAAACAATGATGTATTTTTCAATTTAAAAATTAATTTAACTATTATTGCCACCACTGTATTATTTCATGATAATAGCAAATAAATATATATCTGCATCTGAAAATGAATTTTCTTCCCACATAGGTATGACAATATTTAAGCAATTAAGCAATGTTTATAATTACAACTAAATATATTTATGAACTTTTAAAACATACATAATTTAAATATTTAATTAACGTAAATTAAAACTGAATTAAATTTTATGCTCTCAATTTTAAAAGTCTAATGGCTCAATAAATAACATTTTACCGTCCTTTTTATAAACGCAAACATTTCTAATGGCAGAAACAAAGCCCATTACAGTGAATCACCCACAGCCTACTAATTTCGTTGGCTGAATAAAAATTGCAGAAAATAATTACTTCCCGATTAATTTATGCGATCTACACAATAAAATTGATCTACTCAGTTCAGATTATATTTTCAAACAATTTAATTATGAAGACAAAATTTTCAGCATTTTTATTTTAGAATTTTCTTCCGATCCTGCTACATTATTTAGAATGATACTACATAATCCGCCAAAAGTATTATTATTTGTTAATAAATCGAAGAATAGCTTTATTTGAAAAGTTTACAGAACTAATATAACTTCTTCACATGCGTTGTAAGGCTCAACAGACTTGAGGTTCCACAAAGTGTGGATTACATATTTCAGTTATTTGCTCAGCGCCTACCCACTGCGCTCTGTCGATGGAAAATTGCGCTGACTGTCAACCTTAGTGAGCCTGAATTTACGACATAACAATTAATTTCAGATAAAAAATTAAATTGGTTTTGCTTAATTTTCCGAAATAACAAGTTTCGTTCACTTTTCGCCAAAGGAAAGTTTGCAAATATGCAATTTTATGTACTTTTAATGCGGATCAGCGCAGCGAAAAAATTAAAAATTTTATTTGAAAAATATTTTTATATTCTTCCTGAATTTTTTGCATGTGGGTTGGCTTTTCCATTTAACATTATTATTCATTTATTAACTTTTCTAATCTTATTTGCCTCGAAAGTAAAATTTTCGATTAAAACATTATATTATTTTAAGAGTAAGATATTGATTTAAAATTCTTGACAAAATTGAAAGCATCTCTTTCACATAACTATTGTTATCCATACTGGTTACAGACATTTCATTATCTTAACCAATAGTTTTCACAGGTTTCAAGTATTTATTTCCATTTTATTCTATTATCGCTAAGTTATGTTATCTTTAAATGTGTTATATTTTTCATTCTATTCAGCTTCCATCATACTCTCTAACAAGCAATCTTCTCCTTGTCTATTTAGTTATCGTCATCCAATTGTTATCTAGCTTTCATAGGTTACAATATCATACTCAATATATAGTTCATGTTACTCTTAGTTGTATTTTATTTATATATAGAGTCATAAATGTATAGTATATTCTTCAAAGGGTTTTATAAATAAAAGTGGGCTTTATAATTTATTAGTAAATCTTAATTTTAATATTTCCATGCTAAACATTTTTTTTAATCTTTTGAGAGACGAATTATATATTAGTTGCTGAGTAATACAGTATTATCAGTACGATTTTATTATTGCATATGGGAGTATTCCGATTTCCATATGGGCTGTTGCTTGCTACAAGTAATTGTACATTTGTCATTGGAAGGAATTGTGCTTTGAATAAAGTTTGAGAAAGCTT
>NC_051847.1:173824629-173874184 GCF_002237135.1 Teleopsis dalmanni
GCTGAACGCGTTGGTGCCGGCGCTCCCGTCTACTTAGCTGCTGTTATGGAATATTTGGCAGCTGAAGTTCTTGAATTGGCTGGCAATGCAGCACGCGATAATAAGAAGACAAGAATCATACCCCGTCATTTACAATTGGCCATCCGTAATGATGAAGAATTAAACAAATTGTTGTCTGGTGTCACAATCGCACAAGGTGGTGTATTACCAAACATCCAAGCTGTCCTTTTGCCTAAGAAAACAGAAAAGAAGGCTTAAACTATATCTTACAACACTATTTCTTTCGAAATTTTCGAACAACAACCGTCCTTTTCAGGACGATCAATTTATTTGATTAAAGAAAACATACTTCATTTCAAACAATTATTATTTATACAAATATTTCTTTGAAAAACGTAACCCATAAAAATGGTTAAAATTGGTTTACAGAAACCATTTCCAAAATAATGTCAAATGAAATATGATTTGGAATCAAGCACCTCCATCTTCCGGCAATCAGAGCAATTCTACTCCATACGTATTAATTCGGTTACTTCCTACACGTACGTGTAAAACATTCTAATTTTAACATTAGCTCTATTTGAGCAATTTTTGGATTAATTATGTTTTAATATCACATTTACGTTTGAAATAAACAATTCATTATAATCATTATTTTCGGTATATACGTATCCTAATTTATTTTAACTAGTTATATATAGTTTGTATATAGTATAAAATGCAATTAAACAATTCTATATATGGTACAAAAACATGTAATTATATTTAAGACTCATCGCATTAAGTAATAAGTACTCATCTCAGAACAATATTTCTGATATATTACTAAACTGAACAGATTTAGTAAAGAATTATAAAACATTCACATTCACATTGCTTTTTTTAATCGCTTTATGACAATATAACTAACAAAGAAAAGGTTGTATGTAATTCTATTAAATTCATCTTAAATATAGATTTTATTTCATATATTTTGGCGCGTAAATGCAAATAAGAAAATTACTCACGTTCCATCTTCATTCCATTTCGGCTTATAGTTTCTTACTCAATTTCACTCACACTCACACTCACACTCATGCTCATTCGGCTTGGAAGTATATGTATGGATCTTGAGTGTCCTTGGTATGCGTGTGAACTGTACCGGCAATTTTGTCAGTTACTTTTTTTTTAAATAAAAAATGAATGGTATAACAATGCAAGCCTTAAGTATTTTAGTTCACACACCAGTAGGTAGAAATTTTCCCGCCATAATTTTATCTGCTACCAAACGAATCAATAAGATATATAATTTTAAAAGCATGTGTGTTATTAAAAAAAAGTCTTTCTTTCTTTGAAACTTATATTCTGGGTGGTAGGAAACTGATATATTCTAAACAGAAGGAGAATACAAATTATGCTTGCAAAATACTCTTAATTTCCAAATTTTTTTACAATTTAATTCAGTTGAGGAACACATTTAAATATTAAGTGATTGGGGTATAAATAGTATTTCATTATGAAATATCGGTTTTCAATGTTGTTTCATGCTAAATGTTGTCATGCTAAATCGTATTGAGAATGACAGTACATAAAAAAAATTTTAAACAATTATTTGTATAATTATTATAATTATTATAATTATTGAAACTAAAAATTAACCGTTATTTAAATACGAAGATATAAAAGAAATAATTATAAGGAAATATTACATACAACTTTGTTATATTTACTTCTTTATTTATTTTTATTGAGATATATCTATTTAATAAATAATTGGTGAATTCTTAGATATTTCTACGTCTAAAACTAGTTTGATTAAAAGAATAATTTTGAATACCTACATTAAAACATGTTTCTTGAAAACCTAACTAAGAAAAATTTCTAAAGTTTTTTACTTACATTCAACTTCAATTAATTTTTGTCTTAAAATCTTAATATTTGAAGTCAATAAAAATATTTGTATAAATTACAGTCAAGTATGTGTTCAAATGAATTATTTATCTCAAAAAATGAAAATATTCGGGTCCTGAAAAGGACCATTGGGCAATATAGTGTTAATAGTATTGCATTTTTAAACTAATATTATTTATTTAACCTCCGAAACCGTAGAGGGTGCGACCTTGTCTCTTCAAAGCATATACAACATCCATGGCTGTAACAGTCTTCCTTTTGGCATGTTCTGTATATGTAACTGCATCACGGATCACATTTTCCAGAAATACCTTCAATACACCACGAGTTTCTTCGTAAATCAAACCAGAAATACGTTTAACTCCACCACGGCGAGCCAAACGTCTAATAGCTGGTTTCGTGATACCTTGGATGTTATCACGAAGAACTTTGCGATGACGCTTAGCACCACCTTTTCCTAAACCTTTACCACCTTTACCACGACCAGTCATTTTGAGTTTATAATTTTAGTGCAGATAATACTTGTCTATTCAGACTTAAACAGTAAATAAATTCCACACTAGATATGCACAGTATTTATAGAAAAAATGAACAATACAAAAGATATGAGTGACAATGCTTAAACACAACAAATTACTCAAAAATGGCACTCAAATAATTGAGGGTAGAAATAAACAATGTAAAGGATATTAAGGATATAATGAATAATGACTGTTCGAACATGTGAACAGTTGGGATGGGTCATAAGAGTTTGTTTTGAAATTTACACTCTCAACATTTTTTCGTTAAATTAAATTTTATTTAATTAATTGTTTAATTATGGCTCGTACAAAGCAAACTGCTCGTAAATCGACTGGTGGTAAGGCACCACGTAAACAATTGGCTACTAAGGCCGCACGCAAAAGTGCACCCGCAACTGGCGGTGTAAAAAAACCACATCGTTATCGTCCGGGAACTGTAGCTTTGCGTGAAATTCGTCGCTATCAAAAGAGTACAGAACTCTTAATTCGCAAACTGCCATTCCAGCGTTTAGTCCGTGAAATTGCACAGGATTTCAAAACTGATTTACGTTTCCAGAGTTCTGCTGTAATGGCTCTCCAAGAAGCTAGCGAAGCATACTTAGTTGGGCTTTTTGAAGATACTAACTTATGCGCTATTCATGCTAAACGTGTAACCATTATGCCAAAAGATATTCAATTGGCGAGACGTATTCGTGGAGAACGTGCTTAAGAAGCTATTTCATACTATTTAATAAACATCGGTTCTTTTCAGGACCAAAATTATTTACTAAGAGTCACGTATTTTGTTAAATTATATATATTGCATTTATTAATATTTTTTACGCATATATTAAAGGAGTTTTTGAAGCTCTTTGGAAAATTTATTTATCTGATAGCACTAGGCAAATTTTATTTATTGGTTGCATCTTTTCTCGTTCTTCTATGCTCTAAAAATTTGTCTCAGTTATTCTGTTTGAACATTGTTTAGTTTTTCATTTTAACAGTTTTACTTTGTACAATATTTCTCAATTTTCAAAGGACTATTTTTATTTGGACTTACTTTTATACCTTCATTAATTCCTTAAATGCAACAGAACTTTCCTTATTATATCTGAGCTTTATTATATTTAGCTTCACGATATACCAGCAGGAAGATAAGGACTCATTATCAGCTCTTGTGCTATCGTGTTTCGATCAAATTGGTCTCCAAGATGTTATATGCTTTCGTTACTTTATTTATGGTGTGATGTTATTAAATACTAGTACCAAGATCTTAAGCTTATTAATTTGGCTTATATGATGAAAGTTAAATTATATATGAATGATCATGTGTGTATTTGAGTAGTTTTATCCATTAGTGATAGACTTTTTGAAATAATTTAAGAAGTAAAGTTAATATTGTTAAACAATGTTAGTTCACTCTTAAAAATTTTTTGTATTACTAGTTGAGTTGGTATATAAGAAAGAATTGGATTTTTTTCAGCAATCGACTTAAAACTGTGGCAAAACCTTCTTCCTCATTGCCTGGTAACATTTTTCTATTCTAATGAAATTTCAATCGAAAATTAATTGCATTGTACATATTGTATATCACTAAAATTTTATACCATTAATTTAGGTATACTTATTCTATCATAAATTAATCAGAATTTTTCAAAATTTCAAAACTTAAAATAAATAAAACAAACAAATAATTTTAAATAGAAACGTCTAGAAATGCTTTTAATTTTTTATACTACTCGCTTATCATCGATATAGGTATAAACGAGTAATATACGACTAACCATCAATATAATTTAGATGATTTCGTCTGAAAAACAATCTGTGAATATGTAGAAAAGATTGTAATCTTATAGGGAGCCTCTCAACGAAATTGAAATCAAATGTAAATTTAAGCCAATAGCTTCTGGTGATCTTGAGCATATATGTACTTGAGCATATACTATTAATAACAGAAAGTGTTAAATGCAATCCATTGCCAATAGGTGCTATTATGGGCTGAATAGACTCTCGTAGAGGCTCCAGTGAAAAAGGCACTTGAAATAGTGGTAAGAGAAAGAAGGCATAGATCGTGTCTCCGGTGTAGTGATCAAGTTCAGGGAGCACTAACCATACTTAGTGTACGAAACTAGAGAAATCGCGCACACAGTAGAGGTACCTGATGCGATATTCTACTTCAGATCAAAACTTGGTAAGAGATTATTATAGCCAAATAAGTAACATAAATATATAGAATATAATTTTTAGAAAATTTTAAAATGCTTTACATTTTAATTAGGATTTTAGTTTTTCTTTTCATTATTTTAATTACTAAAATTACTGAGGTGTTGGCAGGTAAAAAAGAAAATAAAATTATTCATTATAAACATTACAGATATTTTCTTTCAAAACTGTACAGAATATATAATTTAAAATTAGAAATGGTGTATAATATGCCGTACCTACTTCATTTACATTAAAAATGTTATTGTATATATTTGTAAATAATTCAGTAAAATGTAAAAAATATTACTCGTACGCAGTGAGATGCAACGTGATCATAGATATATTCGAAAAAAGATACCCATTAACGGTGGGAATGTTTAGAACAGCTGCAATAACTGCAAGCTGTTCGGAATTAAATTTCATCCCTAAAAATGTGTCAAGGACAACATATTCACATAAATTTATTTTGAGATATAAATAGTTAAACGTTACTACCCGTATTCAAATTCATGTTTCTATTGTTAAATTAACGCGCCAAAATCCGGCGATATTATTGTGGCAGATGCACATATTTCTGTTACCCTTAGAAGAATTATACATATACAATCTTTAAATGTTTATTGGCATTAATATTCTATATACTTGCAAAAATTTTTTTAACCTTAATGTTAATGTTAAGCGATGCGAAAATAAACAACAGTATTACGTATTGTATCTAATATAGTTTTTGATTTATTTTATTTTTCTGGTTTTAAAATAATTTATTATGTTCACACTTCTTAATCATTTATTATTTTTCCAAAGATTATTTAATAATATTTCATTAAGAAGCACAAAGTATTTGATTTCCTAAAATAATAGCGTTCCTCATAAATATCAAAAAAAAGAATTTAGCACACCACTCACGATTCCATTGAATATAATACGGATAGCTACGCAAACATGTCGGGTTGAGGAAAAATATGGTATCACTCGCATATCAAAACGCTGATTTAAGTAATAACTCAGTTTCGAAGTCAGAGAGACATATAAACGTATCCCAAAATAGAATAGGTGCTGATAGATGTCAGCTCAATTAAATATTTAAGAACACAGTATTACTCGTATCAACAATATCAATTTCCGTATTTTATTTTATTAAAATTTATACGTATGCAGAGATATATCAATCAACTTTGTTTATTTGATCTTTTGAACGGTGCTCCGTTTCTTCTGTGTCTCGATTTTTTGACTTCCTTTAAAATGAAACCGAAGACAGAAAGGAAGTATTTTAGAATTCAACAAATTTATGTAGTTGGGGTGGTTAAGTATGAATCATGAAACAATACATTATTTTTCTGAGGGGTAAGTAAAATTATATGTTCTTGTGTCGAATAACGTTAAGCTTCTACCTCACATACTAGATAGCTCTACACAAAGTATTCTTAAATACCCTTAGCTGTTATATTATACTGCTATATGTATAGTAGTGTTCATAACAATTAAGAATATAATTCCAATGCAGAGGATCTTTTACCCTTCTCTCTTTTTTTTTGTAATTAATGTTTTCAATACCCGTATTTAAAACTTAATTTAATACTTGAATAAATCGACCCAAAATAATCGCAAATTGATAACAAACTTTAGGTTTTTTGTGCTTAAATTTAAAAACTAATTAAGCATATAATATTTCAAAATCCAACATGACGTCCACCATGAAGTCTCGAAACGATTAATGCAATTTTTAACAATAAAAGGCAAATATTCACTCTGCCGTCACTTGAAGATTGTATAATTTTTATCTCTAAGATACGAAATTAAGTCGACTTCACTTTCTGCAATATTTTTACTCATTTTTATTCATTTTTATTTATCTCAATATTTAATTTTAATTTTTTATTTCTTCCTTTATTATGTCTGAAAATACTTGTACGTACAATAAAATAAATATAAATTAATTGCTTAACAAATTCGCTGCACATTGAATAGACATAAATAATGCGACGACTGCAAACTTCGCAAATTATCATTAATCATTTCCCATAAAACAAAGTCAATATTGGTTTAAAAAAAAAATATAAACTCTATAATTGCTTCGATTTCAGTTTAAAAAATTATATAATTTTTGTGCTTATATATATTATAATTATATAATCCACAGCACGAAGATAATGGATTTTTGAGTTAAACAAAAAATGTTAGTATTTTAATGGTGGGTTAAATTAAGTATAATTATAGTAATTAGTGTTGAATTGCTTTTAGCTATAATAGGTTAATTATTGAAATTAAAATTTAATAAATTTAAAAAAAAATTGCAGTCATTTTAAAAATATTTTTTACTTAAGCAAATAGTTTTGAGTTGACCTCGCTCCCGCTCTTTGATTGAATACGCAAAACCTTATCTGATAGGAAATGTAGTTTAGTGTTTATTTTATTTTCAGATGATTAATAAAATATATTATATATATATACGTATATGTAAATATTTGAACATAAAAATATTGTCAAGACTGTTTGCTAATGTAAATAATTGCTCCCGAGAAAAATGAATTACTGCTGTTTGTATTAATCGTGTCTTTAAACAAAATATGAAATTTGATATAAGTCATATAAGCCGTATATGTGACTAATAAATAATTAAAAAAATGAGAAATTGGTTATTAAAAAATACAATGGATAAATGTAAATGATAGTCAGGATATACCAGCTATATAACAATAGAAGGAAACTAACTGAATTTTAATAAAGTTTTTATTATTAAGATTTTTATGCCTATAATCAATGATCAAATTGTATTAGAAAAACATAAGAGTTGTAAGACTGCCACTAGATTCCACTGTTGAAATTATTTTTAAAAGAAAATGACAATATGCTTTTTGCTAAACATTTCGTTAAAAGTAAACTAAATATTTTGAGATAAATGTACTTATCCAATTTTTCAAATAAGAGTAGTAATAATAGTATACTCGATGGTGATTCGATTCTTTTAAAAGTCGCGAAACTTTTTACCCTAAGAGTCAATCTGTTATAGTCGTTAAACTTTCAGCATTCTTGTTATTTATCTAATTAAGTAAAATTGATTATGTTGAATTATTTTTTGCTCCCTCTTATTTATACTCGTATACTCTCACTCTCACTTATTTGAACAAAAAATATCGGTGATATTTTGAAACGTATAGATTTGCGATATAGCTTGATTGAGTAGTATAGGAGGATTATAGTAGTTATAGTATAGTCTCTCCGTTACCAATATAACTTAGTAATAAATGTAGTCGCTAATATTTGTCTAATCACATTAACATGTGGTTAGTAGTACCACATATTGTCAACTAAAAACGTATTAGAGCACATTTCGTCTCCAAAAGTAAGGAGTCTTACTTGATATACAAGCCATTCTGAATGAAATTAGTGATATAGATTGTTCAAAAAGAACAAATTCTCAACTGGTTCGAAGAAAATAATACTGACGAAGTTATATATTCGAAATTTAATACAAATATTGATAATAGAAAATTAACTAACACAATGCATTACCACTTGTTAAATGGTTTCAGTTATGCATTAATCAGAAACTATTTAATAACTATTGCATTTTGATTACGATCATAAACTTATTATATAAAAAGAAATAAAAATTATCTTTATCTTTAGAAAATTAATACTAAACTAAGCAGGCACACCTTAGTGAATCAAACATACGAAAAATTGCAAGTGTTTCCCTTTCCAAAGAAACAGTAGAGAAAAAACTGAAAAAACACCAAGAAAAGAAATCCAAACCAAAACTTAAGTTAAAATTTGCAACCTACGTGCTTGTGTTTAGATTTGAGTCTACTACTTTCAGGTTAACATGTCCATACAAGACATTGTCAATAAATACACAGCCCGACTTATACGCACCCATAATTCAATGTGTAATTGAAACCCAAGCCCACGCTGCATTGCATTTGGCACATCTACGAAATTACAAATGTAAACGATTCTTTAAATGCGCAAAGGTTGACAGTAAAAATTAAAAACCTTTTCCTTGTACGCGATGAACGGCTTCAGAGAGTGGCTGATCGCATTCACCGCAAATGAGCTTTGCGATTCGAAATATATGCGATTCACAAATGCAAATGCAGACAGAAGTGCCAGATTTCCACAGAAGAAAAATAAACAAATTAAATGTTATTAATATAAACCGTCGATAGTTACAAGATTTCTAACAAGAATTAATTTTATTTTCTAAAAATATCTGTTGCTTTCATGTTGATCTATAAGAATGATGTTCTGTGCTTCAATATAATCAACTTATAATATAATATAATCTCCAACGATTTTTCAATCCATCCAAAACATGCCTCAGTTTTCAGTTTTTTTTGAATGTTTCCTTTTGTCATCCAAGGCATCAAGTCATCCAATAGATAATTCAGTTTCTCATCCTTTCGAATCCTTTCCTTTTGTTTATTTAGTAGAAATTATATTCAGTCGTTTTATTGGTATCCTTTTTCATTTTAATATCGTTTCTGTATCATCTACACCTAACATAGGTGTATGGAAAATCACCTCTATGGAAAATTAGTATGAGTAAAAATAACGCGATGATGATAATCATATAATATCAACAAGTTAAGGAAAACAGAAACAGTTTCTGACATTAGTATGATTTTTATGTGAAATAGTGTTTTATATATTTCTAAACATATCTTTTATTTCAGATAAAAGTTAAAGTTTAACTAATAAAAAAAGTAAAAAATACCTTAAAGTTTGAAAAAAAATTTTAAGAGAAAAGTCATACATCTTTAATGTGATTGACAACAAGTAAGATTTATACTTTTGATTATTTGATTTGGTTAGGAAGTAGTGACGGCCTTGTGCCCAAAGGTCACTTAAACTCATCTAATGGCCCGTTGTAGTACGACATATGTATATAAAAACACAGTACCACATATATAGTACCACATAACCCCAATATATTTGATATATTGGGTTTTAGTATTTTTGTTATGGAAAATATATTTTATAATAAAGTATAAGAGAATGATACTTAATAAAATTGGCTACAAGATTTCAGTTATTAACACAGGGATCATATTAGCTTAGTGTTGGGAATGACTTTTATCTCGGACTAATACAACTAACCATTTGCCTAATTCTGAGCTAAGCGCTTAATATTTCAGAAGCTGTCATGTCTTCTCAATGGGTACAATTTCTTATGACGAAGTACATTTTTAGCGGGCCTACTGATATGCAATCTCCAACTTCGTTGTACACCCATGGATTCAATGACTCATTGAAGTTCTGCGTGGGTAAAATCTTATTAACTATTATTGTAGCTTTAACAACATTATATAGTCGGCCTTAAAGTTTATTCTAAAATTATTTGTATTCAACATTTAATTAAATTTAATTTAATTTAGTGTTAATGTTATTTCATTAAAATTCTAATTTGGGAGCATTAAGTTTTTAGATTAATATTATCATATTATTAAACATTATTCATACTTGAATATTAATTTGTATAATTTTTTTGGGTTTAATAAAAAACAAGAGATTATTTTTAATCACTTCAATAAACAAAATCCTATTAACATAATAACATTTCTTAATAGTATTAAGAAAATTACATAAAATTAATTCAAAAAATGATTTAATTTGAAAGTATGTGTAGCTCATAAAATGGGAAAAATGAAATAGGTAAGATACCCGCTTTATACCGACTTACTGATACTGACATTGACATTGACCAATTGAACATGAAAACACAGCGAAGAAATCTATTCAAAATCTTAAAAAAAACTAAGAAATTATTAATAAAAATATGCTGGTATGAAAATTTGACCGAAGTATTACAAAAGAATTAAAACCGTGGAAGGTCACTCCGGCTTAAAGCTGATTTCAACTTCAGTTGGCATTATGACATATTGAGCTCAATTAAAATTAAAATTGAAAACAATTATGAAATTTTTGTTAAAAGACTTTAAGCAGATGTACAGATCGAGCAGGGGTCAATGTAGTGATGGTACTCCAAGCCAAAAAGTACTGAAAGACAAGAAGATATATGAGATCGACATTAAGACAATTGAATTTGTGGTTAAACTGAATGAAAACAATTTGTAGAAACTGCCAATATATTGTATCTTTATTATTAATTATATTGATAATGGAAATTCAAATCTGAAAAGTAATTATGTTTATGACTGTTTATGTATTTTTAAATTAATATTAAATGATAAAAAAAATAAATTAGTTTGTTAAGAAAATTAAAATAGAAATCTAATATATATACATTTTTATTTATGTGCATATTAAAATAAGAAGTTTTATTTAAATTTCAAATTTTATTGTTCCTTCTTTATGATTATTTGGAAAAAGCGAAATTTATTGCTTTACAGCAATAATTTTTCCTATGTTGTCTCACACGTTGACATCAGAGGTGCCAACTGTGACTTAATGTCATTTAAGCCGCTTTTAAACGTTTTTAAGTCAAATGGCGATAAAATATCGCTAAAGTTTATAGCTAAAAATCGAAAGAAAGTAGAGTTGCCTGAATGCCTTACATCGAAATCGAAATTGTACATGGACACAGTGACCATTTTCAAAGTTTTCTTTGGCTTTTGGAAAAAAATCAACGCATTGTCAGCCATAAATATAAGCTGTAGCAATTTTACTGGAATAGCAAATAAAAGCAAAACATCAACATCAACAAATGAATTTGTTGCATATGCCAAATCTAGTAGCAATTCCGATTGCAGTGGTTTGTATCTTTCAGTCCAACTATTTGTTTGTCCATCAACATCGACTATGTCCGTATCTCTGTTGTCGGTCCGTCCAACTGTTCTTCCATGTTTGTGTTGCTTTGACTGCAATTATGATAGTTTGGTTTAGCTATTACTAAGTTTATTGCACAGCAGCAGTCCCAGGTTTCCGACAAGTTGACAAAACTCATTTTGGTTATAAAGTGAAATTCAGTTTACTTTCATTAAAATATTTGTTTTTTTATTTTCATACATATTTTTACGTTTGTCACCAATGTCATTTGTACTGAATTAACTTAAATTTTTTATATCTTTTACTCTATTAGTATTTAGGGTTCCACAGTCAACTCAATACTTGCAAAATAAAAAACGTTTCGAATAGCTTGCTTGCAAATGATTTGGTGGCATCAACATTAAGTTTACTTACACGATGTATCCTATTTATAATATTTAGTTCTGGTTATAATACCAGAAATTATGGATAAGGTTGACGATATTGTACTGACTGGTCGATGAGTAAAAATCGTTACCGAATTTAATAACACCATAGGCATAGTAAATGACTCTAAACAATTGTGTACGAAAAAGCTATCAGAAAAATGAGCGATGCGTTTCCTTACTAATCCTAGAGAAGAAAAATTACGCTTTCAATAATTAAAAAGTCCATTATAATTGCCATGATGGCCTGTTAGTAAAAATATCGCATCTAGGTGTTCCAGGGAGACTAACTAAGATCATCGGCAGCATCCTACGTGAGATGTCATTTGACACAAAAATCAACAGTGCTCTCTCCTCAATCCGATCTATAGAAGTAGAGATTCCTCAGGAATCGCCACTTTCTCCAACTCTCTACAACATTTATACATCTGATATTCCAATGTTAGGTCCCTTGACTCTGGCGTTATATGCTGACGATACGTGTATGGTATACTCAGATATATGTGCTCTCAATATAACCAACGTACTTCATACAAACCTCATTCTGGAGTATTTCCAGAAATGGAAAATAGAAATCAATAATGAAAAAACTAAGGCAGAGTTTATAACGTTTATGTGGAGACAGAATCCGTCAAGAGTGAGAGTGGGTGATATGGTGATAAACTGGGAGGATAGCGTTCAATATCTCGGCATCACGTTGGACAAATGATTTACATGGCTTAAACATGTTCAACTGAAAAGAATTAGCTGAATTTCAGAAATGAAAATCTCAATGCTAAGAACAGGAAACTGATATATATATATATATATGTTAATATATGTTATATATGATAGCTGAGGTGATTCTGCAGAGTCCCGCCTATCTCAGTGACCAATTTGAGTATTCCTGATAATCTTCGTGATTATTCAATGATTGATCTGCAAAGTCCCAAGGTACATTAGGACGAATGACATCCTCAAGGACATCAAGATTAATCCCATCAAAAAAAACATAAACGATAGAACCCTGAAATTATTTGCGAAAACTGACAGACTTACCAACACCGCGTTATCAAATCTTAGAATGGTTATAGGCTCCTCGGAAAGGTATGCAGATCTGAGGTCAATTATTGCTTAGTCTGATGAAGTGATAAACAATAATACAGTAAAGGCGTAAAGAAGAGTTTTGAAAATATCTCGATTTAAGAAAGAGTAAAAGTGCTTAAGTGCACTGGCTCAAATAGCTTCAACATAATATAATTGCCAAATATTTATTTTAATCTAAGCTTACAATATTCACAGGTTTTCCATTTTCAATATCTAAGATAACGAAAGTTTTTGTTAAATAGCTAAAGAACCGTAATACTACACAAGACAATATGTGTTATTATTCTGAACAGAGGGCCTTCACGCAGTACATATTCTCTAAAACAATTTAGACAAAAATTTGGTTTTATTGGCTATGCTCTACTTTTTCCTAATGCAAATTTTGTGATTTGTAGCAAACTCACTGACAATTGCAGTTCATTAGTGAATATTAGTAGACAATATTTTTTTATCTGTAAATGAACTGGCCATAAAAGTCCAACGAATGTATATCATGCTGATAATATATGACATGGTCGTGTTATAAAACGAAAATTACAATTTGTATTAAATCATTTAGTTTAATTTTTATTTAAATGAAAGTTTACAATCGAATATTAAAATGAAAAATATATTTCAATACTTTCATTCAAAATCAATTTGCATCACAGACAAGTTCGACCTAGAAATGAAATTGAAAGAAGTTTCAAACTCTTTGTTATTTGTTTTACAGAAGAAAGTACTTAATAAACTTCATTGATATACCATACTATACTTCTAAGTCTTACTTTGAAAATAAAATTGTATGAGTGAAATTTTAAATTTATAAATTTATAAAATTAAAAAATAAAATAATATTTATTTTATTCTATATATAATTTAGATAGGATATGATCTATACAAATATGTGAGCTGAAATTGAAAGTTTTCTTTATTTTGTGTTTCTTTCAAGCTTACAATAAGAAATTCTATGATATATGAGAAAGAAAGATATTCATATGAACTGAAAAAAAAAATAGACAGATCAAAAATATATCACAGACATAGTGATTTAAATTTTTAAAAGCGAAATCACTACTAAAACTTTACTCTTACAATATCAAAATTGTAATAATAGTTACGACAAAGACAGATATTACACCGATATCTAGAAAAGTAAAAATTGGAAGATGACTCAACATACTCTAATGCCGAAATTCGAGCATGCCTTAAATGAGGCACACACATATGTCTAGTCAGAGGCAAAAGTAGAGGTTCTATGCGATGTGAACTCAACGATTAAACAATAAATAAATAACTTACCTAAAAGATAAATTAAATTTGTCAAGCTCTTTATGATGTTCTTAAAAGTACTTAGGTACACAAACTCGAATAATTATATTATGAAAAAAAAAAATAAACGTTTATTATTACGTTTCCATAGGAATAGGAATAAACGGGGTATTAGCTCCCAACGGAGCGGAGCACTGCGACCAGATTGATCTTTTGTGCTGCAACAGACCCTAACCAAGCAGACGACATTCCGCCTTCCGAATGAAGGCCAGCATGTCTGCCGTTGAGGACCTCCTAGTTTCAGAAGGGGAGAGCAGCTCTCCTCCCAGATCAAGGCTGGGCCGTTTCAAATACAGTATATAAAAACTAAATATTAAGCTTGTTATGTCAGTTTATCTGCGTGAAACATATATATGTATCTACCATAAAAACTGACGATTAAGTTTAAGATGTAGTTAGTCATCTAGATTCAAAATAATTTTATGTACTAATTTATAGACAGTTAAAATTAAGTATATTGGCGATCTTGCTACAAACACTTAGATGGACATGGTGAAAGTCTATTAAGAACCATTAGTTAAAAGAAAAATGACATGTTGATGCTTTAAAAAATGTGTCAAAAAAAACCATGAATCGTTCCCGAAGCGCTAAAAAATATATACCTGCTGATATTTGGATGAAACTATTGATTTGATATCAGTACCAAAAAATCAATATATATCGTTCAGTTGTGAACTGTACACCAAATTCTTTTTGCCAGAAGTGTTCCGAGAATTTAGAAAAATAAACCACTGAACATGATTTATTTGATAGCAATTAATTTTTTGGCAACTTAAAACATACAATTAATTGGTCATGGTCCTCAAAGATATTTTCTCATTCCCACATATCAAAAACAAACAGTGTAGGGAAAGGTTTACTTTGTTAAAAGAAATCGTTAACGTGCTTCTTCTATAACCACAAAAATTATGTTTTAGTGGTGTCCTGCTACAGATTATTATTATTACAAACAGATAATTATTAATATTGAGGGTTTTTGTTCTGCCAATTACATTTAATCAAAATCTATTGGATTTCGTTTATGTATTAGGAGTATTCTCTGGGTTTGATTTCTTTAATAAATTATAGTACTGCACATACGTTATGGATATAGATATAATGAGCTCGAGGTCATTAGTCATGCTGAATGAGAATATATGTTTTGAATATGATCTCCAACATCTCCATAACTCCACTATAATCATGTTGATAAATATTCCTTTAATTCAAACAGTTTAGAATATATAATTTTGCTATTTGGTTGCTACTTAATTTATTAATATATTTAAAATTAATCTTTGAACTAATTTTATTTGCATTAGTTTTATTTTATTTAAATTAATACTTCCAAATAGCGTACAATACAATATGGAATGATTGTATGTATTTAATCATAAACAATACTTTACTCTATTCATTTCAGCCTCCATCAATTAGTTGGAGTACTAGTTGCTAGCTACATTATCTCGAATGATTCCATCACTAATTTCTGATTAGTTTCCATCCAATTAAACTTATAAACGCAATCACCCACATACGAAACTACATTGATGTTCCGTTCATTTCAGTAATTCAGTAATTGGCCGAGCAAAGTGTTTCAGTTCGAAGTCGAAATTCAATTATCGCAATTTTGTATTTACACGGGTCAATTGTTTGCCAATTTCGATTGGCCTGAATTACGCCGTCAAGTAAATATGGGTGCGTCCGGTGGTCTGTTAATTTTTGCCTAATTTCGTTGTACTCGCATTTGCGATGCATAAATAGCCGATCTCAACTGCTGCTATTTCTGATGATATTGTTGTTTTTATTATTATTATTTGTTGCTGTTGTTGTTGCAATTGCTGGAGCACTTGTTCACTTAGTCTCTGCTAGACTCGATGTTGCGGCTTTGGCGGCTGAAAGATTGATTAATTATTTTGAGTTCAATGTTAAATAAAAATTTATCTTAAGTTGTTCTGCTTGTCGTGATCAATAAGTTTTATTTGCGCTTAATTTTCAATTCGAAATTATCTGCTTTGCTGCGCTTATTTTTATGCATTTTCAATTACATTTCATATGTGGTGCGGTGTAATCATTGGAATTGCGGGAATACATAGACATGGCTGAAGCAAATTTTGCAGCTTAGATGAATTATCATAGGAAGGTCGACTTCGTTGTTAACGAATTTCTTGGTTTGATTACTTAAGCCGTTGATTTAGGTCAAGGCTGAGAGGCTGAAGAAATTAATTACACATATTATCTAATAAAACATAATATAGCTTATATGTTATGATGAGAGAAATAAATGGGTTGGGACTTTATAATTTAATTTTAATTAAAATTAAGCTAAATTTTGATATATTCTTTTAAATAAAGACTATTATCAGTTTATATAAAGTAAATTTTAATTAAAAAGTACAATTTATGAATTAGTTTTCAATCGGGCAATTACTTTCTCTTTTGCTTTTTAATTGTGTATAATATATCTATTAGTAAAAAAATAACCTCACACTCTTTTGCTAGTTTTTTAACATAAAACAAAAGACATTTCAAGTAAATTAAGTTCATAAATTGCATTTATAATGCGAAGTTCCACATATCAACAATTAACTTCCTATTTTTTTGCAAAATTATTATTTATTTAATTGTAAAAGTGAAAGTATTGGTGAATAACCACATAAAACAGACAATTTTTTTTAACTTATTAACTGTTTATAAAGGTTAAAGCTGTTGGCAGTGATGCTAATTATGGCTTTTGACAATACATAACTATTTACTGTCTAAATATATAATTAATAACTGAGGACCTAGTCAAACTCTACAAATCTTTTATCTGTTGTATAGTGCGGATGCTTGGGCAATGGCTAACAGTAATTAGAAGACGCTAAGAGCATTCGAGTAGAATATATATTCCATACATGATACTAAAAGCGTTTCATTTGTTTCATTTCTGCAAATTTGAATTAATTAATAAATTATTAATTTCTATTTTAATTTTAATGTATTTTATTTTATAAAAAAATAGGTTTATACACGAAAAAACACAAACATAATCTTAGCTAACAATCGAAAAACCTGATCAGTAGCAGATTTTCATTTGGTCTTTAGAAAGATCGAAAAAAGCTTTCAGTCTGGTAAAAGAGCGCTCCCAGAATACGAAAGATCTTTCAATCAGTCTTTCAAACAATTTTTGAATGTCATGAGCTGAAAGATCGTTTTCAGAATTACCCTGTAAATATGGTAGGAACTTATTTTCGAGAGCATCTTAATCAGTTCAGCAACTACTTTTAAAGATTATCTTAAGCTTTATTAAGGAACTAAAATGGTTATAAGTCCTTCTACATTTATACGGTAACCCAATTAATCAATATACCTAAAAAGATCTTTAGGATAACTGAAATAACCTCCCAACCGATAAAGCTCAGTACTTAGTTAGAGCAAGCATTAAAAAGATTTACTACCAGTCAATTTTAGTGTATTATTCATTAGAACAATCATTTTTTTCTGTAATCGTGCAAAGTGTATTTGAAGCAATATGTGCTGGTATATATCAGAATGAAAGAACGTTTAACCAAAATTTAAATGGTTAATTTTTTTTCAATGCCTAGAATCGCAGTCTCTAAATAAGCAATTCAGTGCAACTTAAATCATTAATAACTTATTAAATGCCACTTCCTTATTCACATCATTGACTCGGCACATTGCCTCACGAAGTGGGCTTCAGCAAAAGCCAATCGCTTGACTCAACTTAATTTGTACGTACGTGAAATAAACGTACCTTTTAGCAAAGTTGTGAGTTATTGGCACATCTCATTGCCAACTTAAGTTGACGCAGATAGTTTATGTCATACGTTTTTTTTTTTGCAAGCAGAAAGAAAAATAATTCAGGCAACGTTAATAGAGTACCATCAGCTCATAGTATTCGCACTAGATAATTGCTGCCTCCATTTCTCTCCCATTTAAGCACTTCTTTCAATAGTTATTTGCCTATCAAAATGTTATAGTATCAACTGATGTTGTTACACCTCTTAAAATATTTGCGCGTAAAATTGAAGAAAAAAGCTTAAATATTTTATTAATAAATGAAAATAAACGAAATAAAAATCAAAGACGCATTCGCCGCATGGACGGTTGAGAGACGTGCGCATATAAATTCGTATTTATGGGTACGTGTTTCCTTTTATTTTGACTTCAACCATTTTAGCACTGCTCACCAACGCCCTAAGTTCAATCACTGGCTGCAGTGTCTGGTTCGGTGTACGGCAGGCAGGCACCCTGCAATCGAAATGCAATCATAATTTTTAACTTTATGCATTTTTGTCATACACTTTAAATGCCTGTGAAAATCACAATACTCGCACTCTAAGAAATTTTTAAATAAAAACGAAATTGCTGCGATATAAGCACGGGACGTATGGGCTCACCAGCGCTGAAGCACAAATCAAATTGAGTGCACTTGCGTAGTGTGGCACGCATGCGTGACTATAGAGTGCGGCTAATAGAGTGCGCTGTGAACGGCATGTTACTCGCTGCTCGCTGTTTGCTGCACCCAACACCTTTTATTTTATGGACTTTGTGCCAAATGCGTTTGGGTACTCGGTAAGATGTCGGCGAGTCTCTTTACGTTCATGGCTAACAGGGATTTTAATTCTGTCGCGCTCTTTGTTTTTTTTCTTTATGTTTTGACATTTAATTGATTTGCAATGCGTACTGCAATTTCCATTTTTATTTTCCAAAAATCTAACGGAAATTATTAGTCAAGTTATGAATTATTTATGGGACACTCAGTGACTTAATAATATAACTATTAAAAATAAATTTTGTTTTATGCGACCGATTGAAAATGCCTTCATTTTGAAGTAAAGTTTAATTAAAAAATATTTTATGTGAAATTTATGCTTTTAAAATAACAAAAACTTAATTGTCTATCAAGACTAAAGATGTCGGTTTCTTTTAATAATGCACAATATAGATTTTACATAAATATATTTTTAATACAATTACAAAAAATCACGTATAGTTGGAATTTTATATTCAATGAAAATATATTTATTGGTAACTTTTAGTTTAAAAAAAAATAATTAGCAAAATTTTACTTATTTATATCTAATAGCAAACCATTATGACACACAAAGCATTAGAAATCAAACGCATTTCTTTCTAAAACACTTCTTTCTGTACTCAAACTTTAACATACTCTGAAATATGAAATATAGTAGCTCCTCGCTACTATAATCGTGATAGTACTCTAATATGCCAGAAAAATACTATTCTGGTCCTTATTGTTATACACTAATGAAGAAGATTTAAAATCTAATAAATCAAAAGAGATAAATCAAAAACCGAGCGGATAATGGCATAATCCAGGATTTGTGGCAGTTAGAGAGACGCGCTGCAGAACCCATATGAACCTTGAAATACCTGAAATATAGAGCTGCTCGAAAATATTGTTGTGATTCTTATTATTATACATTAATGAAAAAGATTTAGTATATAAATCAAAAGGAAAAATATCAAGAGAATAAGGGCATAATCTAGGCATTCTGGCGAAACCTGGTAACGGGTATGGCCATTTAAGTAAGTAAGTAATGGTATAAAAAACTTTAAGCGCTATAAGGACTTAAAGTTACTATAACTTCACATCGAATTTCTAATAATATAACTATATTCCACTAATGTTGATGGCAGATAACATGTAACATAATCCTTTTGACATTGAAATAGAAAACAAAAAATGTATTTCCATAAAAATGCGTCAAAGAATGATTAACTACCCATATACAAAAACAGCATGTGACGGTACATAGCGTTGCCAGTTCGATTTAAAAAAATTTTAAGAAAAAAACTGTTGAATGCAAAAACATGGTAATTCGATTACACAGCCAACTTAAGAAATGCCGCCATGTTAGCGATTTGATGCCCGCAGGGCAGTAGGCAACAGGTAGCTTAACTTGAAACGCAATGGCGCGGCAAGTGAAATATGTGTAAGAAAAATTAATTCATAGAGAAAGAAGAGCTTCAACGCATTTTTCTTAGTTCAGCCGTTCAAAACTAAGTGAGTCAGAAGTGGGCAATACTTTGGGCTACTTTAATAAAAAGCGTTTGTAATGTGAACTTCATGTTCGAACTCCGCATGCGCACTGCATGCGTTCCATACATACCTAAATGCACACACGCATCTCACTTAACGTTCAATGGAAGATATGCACACGACATTTGCCCACGTCTGGCACAGCGCGATTTATTTGCTTTTTAATCACATTTTTTATGCGTGTTTTACGCGTGTTTATGCAAATTCACTTTTCTTCAGTCGTCAAATTCATTTTGATGATCATAAAATGCATTAAATTTTTTAATAATTAATTTTTAAAACTGTTGATAACTGATTTTATGATAAGAAAGTGATTTCCATTTTTGTTTACTTTTATTTACAAACTGATTTCGTAATTTTCCGCTTTTAGTTTATTTAACAAATAAGCCTGGCCTGCGGTTAGTTTGTTTGAAAATCATTTATGAGCTTTTATTAATCAACAGATTTTTAACTGATCAATCAGCTTAAATGGAAATATTCAATATTACTAATGCGGAGTTAATCTCGTAAAAAAATTCATTTCAAAATATTTAGTTTATGAGTTTTAAAGCAATTAATTTTATGGCTTGTCATTTAATCCAAACAATTTATTTCTTCAATGTAAATTGACTTGGGTATACCAAAAACAATATAATTACTTAATATTTTTAATTATAATTATTATTATGAAAAAAAAATAGTACACTTAAAAGATCAATTATGCCCCTTAATCTGATTAGAGTATTCCTCCAAATCTGATTTCTTTAATGAAAGACAACATAGAATCTATATTTTCTAGTCTTGAATACTTCTGTTTCATGAAGTACCTTCCTAGGTGTTTCTTCCGCTTGTGCATCAGTTCCAGGCACCCCTCTACCACTTCGCATGCGGTTTCTCTCTCATCTCTACAGTACCTGCAGTCTGACAGAAATTATATTTCATTTCCATATAATAAAAATATGTATAATAATTAAAATTATTTATTATATATAAGTAAAAATTATTTTGTTTATCTGTTTTATTTAATATTCAATACCAATATCTCTGTTTAATTTTTTTAATGGTCATGTGCTAGACCAACATACATATTTCTAAACTGAAGGGCATTTGAAGTAACTAGAATAAATAATGCTGATTAATGACTAAAAAATGCTTAATATTTTAAAAATAAAATTTATTTTGTTTTAATAAAATCAAATAAAAACACATCTTAATTGTAATAAATTCCTGAAGTGTTCATGTGCAATGAATTTTAATTTTATTTATTATAAATATTTATTGGATTAAATGAATTTAGTGTGAATTGTGGCAAATCACCTAAATGACGTGATTTGTGTCGTGTATCTATTTTATTCCAATCAAATACTTGGATACTCGTGATTTGAAATTTATACGAAATTAAAACGAATAATGAGTATTTATTATAATTGCCATCTTTGAGTCAGGCTGTCTGCTACAACGACCTGAATGCATATAGCCAATGTGTTCCGGTAGTAAATTGCAATTATTTTACGATTAAATCTATTTTCTTATTTATTAATTATTATAAGTTTTTTTCCTGAAAATAATGAGATTGTTTGTATTGCAAAACATTTCCTATATAAGTCAGCGATACACGATTCTGTAAATGAGTTAGTCATACAATAAATTTAAGCATTTATTAGAACTTTGTATTTTTTTTCAACTTTAATTATACTTTTCTTATAATTGTATATATTAAATGTTATTAAAATTATCGAAAAGTTTTATTTACTTTATCTGTAATGTTAATTTAAGATCTACAATTGAAAAACATATTCAGAAATTTAACACAAATTGTATGGAAACTCTAAATCAAAAACAAACAACATGTCAGGCCTTTCAAATTGTTGCTCCAGGATATTTGAGACATAGACCCGTTGTAAAACTTTACGAAGTGAATTGAATTGAGTGAAACGGAAATTCAAGCCGTAATGTATGCCAATGGACTGTCCGTCCAATTTAATAGACAGCCAAACAGACGGATTTGTGAATAGAGGAGTTGAATAGTTAAAGGTAAGTCAGATTGATTGACACTGATATAAGTCAAAAAGTGTAAATTCGCAATTTTTGTTGGTAACTAAAGACTAAAAATCCTGACAAAAAAATATATTTTTCTTTTCTGGCTTTCCTTGAGTTTTATTTACCACCTACAATTAGTAATTAAAATTTAAGTAAAATAATTAGTTAACAACATTTGAAAGTGGGAAGCAGCAAGGAGAGTCTTTAACATGACAAATAAATTTAAATCAAACAAAAACATTTAATGGCTAATAAGAAAATTGTTTTTTAACAAAAAAAAAACACACATGTAAGATATATGTTACATGATAAAGTCTACACTTCATAACTCCAGTTTTACGGAAATTAAAAAAAATTATGCATAAGCTAACCACACATTTATGTTTGGAAGTATCTTTGAAGTAGGTATGTATTCCATTGTATATTATGCAAAAAATAATTGCACTTATGAGTCATTGTTGAAAAGAGTTGTCAGCGTAGGTGTTTAGAGTTTCGTTAATATATGAAGAGGGCAAATTATAATCGATTATGAGTATGACTATTTTATATAATATAAAAATTATCTATGAATAAGGACAAAAAAAGAAGTATTAGTATCCACTTACTTATTTCGAAATCTTGTATTAAAAAAATTTTGGAAAATACATGCCATTAAATATTGTGAACGGTTGTCAATTTTGTACGCCATTTTATACATCACTATTTTTATAGCATATGTGAAACAGAACTATCATTCTGGGCAACATGTGTAAAGTAAAAGCAGGGCTGTTCGGATTAGATACGATCGCGGTCCAATACAAATCTCTATAATGATTGGAGAGCAGCAAAATCAAATACATACTTTCTTAATTGTTTTCCACAAAAATAAAAACACAATGCTAATGTTAAATTTAATTTTAATTTATTAATTTGAATTCATTTATTTGTTATACCATAAAAATAAAATAATCTAGTGTTAAGAATATACCGAAACAAAATTTATGTGATTGTAGTAGATTTAAATCAGGTCGCGGGCCGCACAAAAATTATCCATAGGCCGTGCTTTGGACAGCCATAAGTTAAATGTTTACCATTTTTTAATAAAAGATCGCCTAACATATTTTGATGCTGTTAAAGTTGTGAAACTATTGTAGTGATTCTTTACTATACATTTATTATAGTAATTCGATGCACATTTCGCATGGAATTTTCTTCAGAGATGAGGTCATTTCCTGTTTAGTCAAAATATCAACAAACAAAATTGTCATACCTGAATCAGTAAAAATCCACAAGCAACTATGGAAAGACAATTGCCTTCCCAAACGGTCACTGTATGGTTTCTCATTTAGTCTTGAGGAGTAATAGGCCTGTACGTTTTTGAAAGTGATGACATTAACCATAAATTGTCCATTCTGATCGCTACGGTCATACAATTATAATTTTTTTTGAGAAATTTTTGATATGGATGTAGATACGGACCACAATTTTCAGAACATGTTTTACCTCTATTGCATGAGGAAATGTAAGTTTCAGTAATGTGAATTAGCAACCAAAATCATGGGTTTAGTTAAAACTGGACTTTTTTGTGGCGACAAATCTTCACATTCTCCACACTCCTGATGAACATTCGACAGCTATTGCCAGTTATGTGATGACAAGTAATCGAATATTATACTAAAAGAATCCAACACTGTTAAATATACCATATATGACTACAGTTACATTGTATTTTTTAATACAATACAGTCCGTAAATGAAGTCATATCTAATGAATGACGAAATTTTAAACTTATTCTCATTTCACCCGCTTTATATTCTGTTTAAAATATATATATAATTCTCAATTAGTTTCTAAATTTTGGCATTCAGAAAATATCAGTTATATTGTATTATGAATTGCAGTCAATTATAATTCTCATCATGTTTTTAAATTCTATTGTATATAATATTTTTAAAATATTTGCTATGTACAAAATTTTAATATAATATTATCTGTAAATGAACGTTCGAAGAACATTGTAAAAGGGAAAACACTAGTTATTCAAAAATAAATAATTTCATTTAGTTTTTGCATTGCATTGGATATGTAAGTCATAATATATGACTACAATTATATGTTATATTTTAATACACCACGGAAGACTCCAAAGTTACTGTTAAATAATAAATCTGGCACCGGGAGTTTTTTTTTTGTGTTATGTTTACCCATTTCGTGAGCTAACTAGGAAAACAATATTTTTCTACAAAAAATGAGATAAAGCCGCAATAGCGGTTTAAGCCGCTTTTAGAACAATACCTATAAAATCGTAGAATATTTTGCGAACTGTGATTTATGGTAGCGTGAATGTTTAATATTAAGACGGGACTAATATGAATTAAAGAGGCATGAACATTGAAAATTATAAAAATAGTCTTTTTTATCACACCATGTTGTCAAAGTTAGTTCGTAAGACTTAAAATACTATTTATTTTATATTTTTAAAAAACCATTTAGTAACAAGAAACCTTCGTGGTACATTTGATACGATCCTAACACTACTTGACAATGTCAAGTCGTTTATATAAATGACCTCAATTTACGTGTTCGAAGTTCAATTTAATTAAATCTATCATCTTGCAATGCCGATTAAGTTTTCGGGAATAAGACATACAGTCAAATTGACCATGTATTTTAATGTTAAATAATTATTTACAAAGTTTTATTTATATGTGGCTTACTTACACTTGACATCTCTTTCTCTTGAATTTTGATAAAATATATTAGTAATAGTTTAAAAGGAGCACTTGCACTAAAAAAAAAAGCTTGACTTTAATAAACTATAGGAAAAAGAAGTGATATCTACGAAATCTATTCTAAAGCTTACAAGAAACCAAAAAGGGACAAATAGAAGATGTCCTTTTCCTTAAAATACGATGTATCAACATTTCTCGAAACTGCACTTATAAAAAATGTATGAAACTAAAGTTGACTCTTAAATTTAAAAAAAAAAAAATCTGAAACGAAATAAGTACCTTATTAAATAAAAATTATAATTTTTTTAAAAACATTTAATTGTAATAGATATTAAATAAAATAACTACACGTGAAATTAATTTCATGTACATAATAATTACAGATCAATTAAATGAATATCGGTTCAATCGACCGTTTAAAGACCTATACATTAAACGTGATGTATATAGATTATACAATTTAGTGAAATGCGAACGTTGAGTAAAACAATACATAGTTTAATAGACTTCAGGATGTACGGATATATAACAATATTTCTTATTGTATTGAGTTTACCTGATGTGAGTGCTATTAAATATTATATAGATGTATATATTTAAAATTGATAATAATAACTACTTAAGGAAATATCGGGTGTCTTTAAACTAACAAATGCCATTTGTGAGTCTCATAACAAGTCATGGGCTGTTATTAACAAGTGTCGATTAAAAGCTCTCCGGCGAGATACCACAGCACTCTATATTAACGTAACACTTGTGGAGCCTGTGAAAAATACAATAGTATATATATATGAATGCAAGTTTAAATAATTCTTTTAAAATTTTAATTTGTTCTTAAAAAAAGCTAAATATGGCGATTCTGAAAAAGGCAAATGGTTACAAACCATTTCTGTACAACATTACCCTTGATACTTGTGAATATCTGGCAAAGCGGAACAATCCTCTCATGAATCTCATATTCAAGTTTGTTCAAAAATATTTGGAAATCGGCAACTGGTGTCCCTATGAGGTTTATTTTAAAATTTATCCTTACTATTCAATTTAAGAATTTGTGTTTTTTGATATAATTTTATTTAAGGGATTCGTTATAGTGAAAGGCTTATACTTGAAAACGGAATACCTGCAAAGTCTTCCTCTTCCCGATGGTGAATACATCTTAGCAGGAAATTGGTTTGTGAATAATTTTCATTTAATAACATCAAATTTTTATTTTACATTCACAAAGTAATGTCTACTTTAATAAAATGTGCTGATACTTATAAAAATATAAAGTACTATATTATACAAACACTTTAAGTGGGGCTTTAAAAGCATTCATATGTTTTAGAACTTTCAATAAATCTTTTATAAGGACTTTTAAATTATTTTATGTTAAGTTTTAATATCCAATTAAACACCATCAAGTATGTAAAATAAAAATTAGTCAGGCCATAGAATATATAGGAATTTTAATCATGATAGCATGGGTTTTCCTTAAATAAAATTTAAGGAAATTTACCACGAGTGGATCAATGAATAATAATTTTTCTGTGCTTCTGTAGCGCATTGTTAAAGAAATAAAAACTTTATTAAAACAAATATCCGATGACTATATTATCTCCAGAAGTGAAGCTTCACTCCAGCACAACACTTTTCCAAAGGTATTTGAAGTCATTGGACTATGCGGACGAACCAAAAAGAATGAAATTTTGGAATTCAATATGCGTATTTAAAAAATATCTAGAAAACATTCTGGTGGATGTATTACTTTTGAATAAAAATTTTATTATTTCCTTAATAAATAAAATTATTTTTATATTAATTCCAATTTTTGGATAGCAAGCTTTCTTTTTGTCTCAGAACTTATAGATATCTACTGATTAGTATTTTTATCAAAAAATATATAAATTAAAAAAATATTTTAAAAAATTTGATCTGTAGGATGCAGATCTTTCAGAAATGATCAACGACATGAAATAAATTTTCATTTTATATATAAATAAAAATAATTCAACCAGAACAACCTTTCATTTCAGACTACTCCGATTTGCCAAAGGCTTTCAGAAAAGTCAATTAATTGAAGCAATTTTTTCAACTACACTATATATAGATATAGCTTGCTTCTGGAGAGATAAGATTTTAAGAATGTTAGCTTCTTCAAAGGTTAAAAAGCATTAAAAATATTTAGGTTATTGTGATCAGATTTTCACGGTTACCCAAACAACTGTCAAGGGTCTAAGCGAAATATCTCCAAGACCAGAACTAGTTATTAACCACAAGGAATCCTCTTACGAAATAGCCACGTAGTACAGAATTTCTAGAACTAATTTCAAATTTTTTAGACTGTATTTTCATTAAGTAAGTTGAATACGTATAAACTGTAATTAATTTTTAGCAATATTTGTTGTTTGTATGGAACGGAGCTGTTTTCTTTTAAAGTATAAATTTAGTCTCATTCGTAATTTGTTTTATTAAATTGAGGTTAATTTTTATTACTCATTTTAAAAATAACCAGAGGTAAAATGCAGTTTTCATTTCCTCTAATATTGCACCCAATTTGTGCGTTTCCTTTAGGCCTAGTGTAATAAATCCTTACTCACTTTATTTATGATTGTTGTTTGTGTAATTGTGTTGTGTTGTGTTATATTGCTTTTTACACGTTACCTTTTTTTTATTTCTCCTGCAGCCAAATTGAGTTTTTAAGCGATATTGGCTGATGTATTCCATCGCTATTAATAGGTTTGCCACAGATATGGAGCTCGCAATGCACTTCTTATGTGAATAGTTTTGGAGTTATTTTGTCTACGCCAACGCTTTGTGTTTATTGTTTTGGGTATAGTTTTTTAGTGCCTGGGGTAAAATTTTGACTAATCTCAATACTACGTTTACAGACTTCATCTACAAATTTTATGAAGCGTCATAACGAGTGATTCAGTTATATAATTGTAAATGCTTTGAAGATAAATTACTACCAACAAAGCCTGTGCTTCATAGTTTGTCATTCTTCGAATAAGCATTATTCCAGTGTTATTGTAAAATAATCTAAAGTTATTAAACTCAGACCTGGGTTAATAAATATTTTTTTTTATAAAAATTTCTATTGTAACTTAAAAGCTATCCTAATACGGTGAAAATCATGTTAAATCATACCTGAATACTTTTTATAAATTTAAGTTTTTTATGTAAATGTACAAGTTTTACATTTATATGTTACAATACTTAAATGCCCAGTCCATTGTAGTATGAAACTTAAAGTAAAAATATATATATAACTTCATGTCTTTTGAAATCACTGAAGGTTGTTTAATTTAACATACTTCAACAAGTTTAGTGTGAACAGATATTCAAATAGAGGCATTGTGTGAATAAAAGAAGTCATCGGTTATAAATGAATAAAAGCGTTTCGTTCAATAATATACAGTCGGTTGGACATTAGAAAATAGTATTAATCCCCAAATTTTTAATAAGACTAAAGCTATCGTACATACTATCAGACAGTCAAGTTGGCTTAAAGTCCTTGATTTCCGTCAAATTTACATCCAGTAAGTTTTTTGATTGGTTCACCTCTCGAAACGTGATGTTAACAAAGGTCAACCTTTCTCTAATCTGGGTTTCCAGTTGTAGAAATATTTTCGGTAATTGCAAAGCAGTCGAGCACGCAGTCAGTGTGCTTCAAGATCTCATTTGGATCATCTAAATAATCTAGACATATCACTGACAACATACAAGCTGTTACTGAGCTCTTTTTGTGCTTAATTTTTTAATAAAAGATGGGAAGACTCAGCGATATGTAGGCATCTGTATGCAATTTGATCACGAAAGAATTCAATACTGCCACCGAGTTGCCTCCTAGGTTTACTGACATGTGATTGCAGATTAAGAAATCATGCTAGCACATTGAGTCTCCCTGTCAATTATATACATATGTCGCAATTGTGGACAAGATGATAAAATTCGTTCTCATTTGCTCTGTTCGTGTCCAGTACATGGATGGCGCAGTCTTACCTAATCTAGAGGCCTTATTTTTTTGAGAACTTCGGTGAACTGCAAGAAATTCCGTCAAATAGGAAATTAAGCTTTGTCAAAGGTTCAGAACAGTTTTAAAACTTTGAGTTTTTCATAATACGGTAACACAATAGGCCAATAGGCCTAAGTGGGTCCCTTTAGTCCGCCAGTACAAACTAAACTAACCTAAAGTTATTGTATTAATGCGTTATCTTTGAAAACGGTATACCGCAATCAAATTGTTGTAAAGTATGCACGCCGTGGCGAAAACAAGGTTTCTGAGTATTTATTGACGAATTAAAAATTGTGACAAACATAAAGATCTAAGAATCGAATTAGTCGAAAAATAAACCCAAAATGTAAAACTTGAGTAAAAAGCAAACGAAAACAGCAATCAATGGGAACCCATCCTAGTCACAAACATGGACGGATATATATTAAGACATAGAAGATATGTTGACTTACATAGTTAACTTCTACAAAATAAATGACACCAATCTAAGACCCTAAGGGTAACCCTAAGCCCCACACGTGCAATTCGCTACACATGTGTTTATTTGGCTATTTAATTTTATAAATTACTATGAATTATTTATTAATTTATTAGTATTTAAAAGTTATTATTAAATAATTAAAAACAGATTAAAAATATGACACAAAAAAGTTCAAAAGAAAGAAAACATTGCCTAAGCTAGATTAAATATAACTGACATCTATAAATTTCTTTATAAATTTTACATTTTTAAAATTATACGATTAAGTAGGTAAAATGTAAATAAATACGCTTGTAGCTACTCAAAATAGAAAATAAAAAACTTTTTTTTCAATAGTTAGAAAATGATTTAGCACATTTTCATAATTCGAAATTTTATCTTGAGTTTATGCGATTTTAATTAAAAACTCACCATGGGTGGCTTTTATTATCGTAACCCAGCACTATAAATAACTGTTAATGATAAGCATTATAAATTTTATGACCAACTATTTGACATATTAGGCAAGCTCATGCCACAAACCAATCTCAGTTAGCAAGCTCGGATTGAATTATTCTGAGGGAATAAATTAAAGTTGAAGTGATTTTGGCGCCGCAACGTGATAATACTTGATAAAAATGCCACGAACGTGCGCTATTGTAAATGCTTTCCAGTGAAGTCCAATAAGTGAGAATTATATTTAGAGAACGCTTAGAATAACCTTAGATTGCGATTAGGTGTTTCATAATTTAATACAGCCTAGCATAGCACTTAAGTATCAACTTGGCTGCTAGAAGTATCAGAGAAGTGAACTCTTTAGTCATTGACAGGAGCAGTTAGACGAGAATCGCTCCTAGCTTATGTCAAGCCTCTTACTCATATTAATATATACAGTTTGCACCTACACATTGCAGACAGTGGCGTCACATTGTTTGTGGCGTTGACACGTTCAGTTTAAAATGATTTACGATCCTCGATTTGGATTTGTAGTAGTGATCTTTTACGACTTCAATATAGAATATTATTTATTTCATAATTTTATAATTTTTTCTTGCTATTGTTTTGTCATAAATCTACAAAATGTATCTGAGTATCTAAAAATGATAAAGCTAAAAATTTTACTGAGTTAAGTTTATGCATAAATATTTTAAAATAAATTACAAAAATCATGATTTATTTACTTGTATTCTTATGAGCACGAGTATATAGAGTTAGACGTATTAATATCCGTATCAGTTTCTTCACTGATTTCTACAGTGTGTCAACAGGTTTTACCTTGAAATTCATAGCTTTTTTGACGTGAAACTTCTATTTATATTTAATCTATTTACTAAACTTTATGAAATAATTTCTCAAAACTTAAATATTTTTTAAAAGCTTAGTATAATTTAATAATAATATACTAATTTTCTTAAGATGTGTACTAATGATCAAAACGAATTCCAGAAATCAGTTTCATATCCCCATTGCTCTTTGCATTGTATAAAAATTATCTCTAAAAAGAGTTAGCAGGAAGAAAATATTTAATGGGTCCTTTATTCAGTACATATCCTCAATTCAGGAGTCTTAAATTTTGCACAATACGATTGATTAACAAGTTTGAGCCATACTGAGAAGAGTTGTACATAGAAGTAAATTTGGAAGAGGTGCACGTCTGTTTACTAGTAAGAATATACTCTTTAAAATGAGTTAATTGTAATTACAAATAAATATTCATATCTCGGAAAACTATTTACACTTAAAGTATCTTGCACCATACATTTAAAGAAAAATCAGAGAATCAGAGAAATCAATATCAATTTTAAACAGTTAAGTTCTTTACGTCGCAGTGCCGTTTTGCTGAGGTAAAATCTTTATTAATTTTTTTTTTTGAACACACAATACTTACATGGAGAAAGTCACTTGTGGATTAGCTTCACTTAAAGTATACCTATTTAAATGGAACTAACTAGAATTAGACTGTGGAGCAAAACGACGGAAATCTAAGGTTTTTGCTATATGTCGAGTCAGCGTTCATTAGCGAACTGACACAAATGCCAACACACTTAGCTAATGCCAACTGAGACAGCCGACCCTGCGATCAAAATCGTACTATATTTAACAAATAATTAAAATTGAGTACATTTTTGGAAAAGATTATGATTTATATAAAATAAGTTATTGTTATTGTAATTATTGATTAAGTAAAACATAGGTTCAGTAGAGATATCTTGCTCAAAATGGGAAGAAGAATGCAGAATATTAAAGGAATTGTATAAAAAATAGAAATAAATAAATTTCTATATAATTTACAATGTAACTAGAGATATTCTTTTTCAATTTAAGTTCCAAATTTAATGGGATAACAATAAAAGTTTTATATCGAATGTAAACCCATGAACATATTTTTTGTTTTACATAAAATTAAATAGATGAATTAATTTCTTGCAAACCACAAATTAAATAAGACTCTACAAGTCTTTGCATATTTACATACAAAGATATATGTAAACAATAATTTAATTCAATTGCCAGACTGATAATATTCGATCCGTACAATAAAATATATCTCTTCCTCTCCTAATAACAAGAAAAGTTAAGCAGCAAAGATTGAAGATACAATTTCATTTAGTGCAGACATGAGTCGACAAGCGAAACGCTTGTTAAGAATACAAGAAAAGTAGATTTCATTATTGATTGTACGATAAAAAATGATATTGCGGAAAAAAGAGAAAAATACACAATTGTGAAGGAGTTGTGCATAACCGCGACTTGGTCATCAACGTTCTGCAAATAGACTGCATCTGCAATCCGTGAAACGACATAAAAGGCACAAATGTTCTTGCTGACCGACATCAAATTAAAGCGTTCATTTGCATAATGTAGGACTACGATCACATAGTCACATAGTCATACTGCAGTACCATGAAGCGTACAAAGTCTTTTACGCCTTAAGTCGTCATTTTACGACTGCGGGTAATAAAGACAGAATCAAAACGTTCACTCAAGGATTAAACGCTTAAATTGTGTAGTCATGTTTTCAGGGAGCATACAAAGCAGTGTAATCCGTGTTTGTGCATGTTTTACAATTTTATATGCATCCAGACCAATGTGGCCAATGTGGCCAATATGAAAAGTGCGTACTATATCGAAACGAAGTCGACAGGCACGTGGTACCTGCAACAGGATGGAACCTTTAACTGGATACATTGGATAGATAAAGAGCTTTATGGTAGCTGATTTGGAAATTATTTTAATTTGTGACGTTCATTACTACTGTGATTTATGCAATCAACTTTTATGTCTTAGTACATTTTTTTACGCTCATTCCCTTCGGTTACTTATGATTTGCTCTTTTTTGTCTCTAAAGTGTCAATTTATGTCTCTTGTCGCTAGAGGGTATGAAAAAGAAAAGTAGAAAAATTAATTGTACCAGAGCAACTTAAAAGAAAAGACTAAGTGTTGAGCTACATTGCCAGGGATGAGTTCTGAAATCCATTAAAATTAGTTTTTTACGACTTAATGCAGATAATATAAATAAGTTTGAAATGAGGTTTAAATTAAAATTGAATATAATATTATTGTAAGATATAATAATATAACTATTCAGTAAAAAATCATTTCATGATTTGAAACATAATGAAATTCTGCACTGAAACATGACTTTTTAAGAATAAATATATCTAGTGTGGTTATCTATATACTTATAACAGTACTTCAGAAATTGGATATATTGTTAATATTTCATATCATTTGAATAAAGAAGATATTAAAAACGTATTTTTTGTTTAAACTTAATAAAACTTAATATTACCGAAAAATTTCAACTGATCAAAACTAACTTTATAATAATGATTGTTAGGCAGAGTTCCTGAGTGCTTGAAGTAATTTAAAAATAATCATACGAATATAGATAATGAGCAACATTTTACTGAAATAAAAGTGGTAATCTTCGTATATGTTATCAGAATATTTTGTAAATTCAGCAAATTCAACTCAGGTTCTCCATTAACATAAAAAGAGTCATAATTTGGTATTTCAAAAACCTCTATTGATCGCATAAGAAAATCCTACAATTTCCAAACTTATTACAATGTTCAGTATGATAAAAAATGATATATTTTATTAATAATATGTTATATTCTTTTTTTGTCACCAAAAATATTATATAATTTACATTATATATATATATATATATATATATATATGTACGTACGTTATATATTAAAATAATATATTTACATTTTTACATTCATTGTTTTTGAGACATTGAAGATTTTTAAGTAAATTTGTATACGACTAGACTTCTTTTGATCAATTATGCCGATTCATATAGAAATTAGACTCCTCTATTATATGATTTTTTCAATTCTTGAACTAAAAAAACATTTTCTTATTTTAGTTAGAAAATATCTTATGTATACATAAGTTCTTATAATTAATTTGATCCACAATTTAGTGAATGGGTCAAATTATAAAATGTAGAAATACCTTTTATCCTCATGCAGACGGCACCAGTGTCTTGAATTCCATTTCACTATTGACAATTAAGCTTTGGAAATTGAAACAGACTTTGCAAACCTAGGAAACAGTATTAATATCTGTAACGTCACCAGTCTTGAGATCAAGCAGAGAAATACTCTTCCCAGCAGGTGACACTACAGTGTTAGTAAGCGACTGAAAAGTCGACCCCTATCGCGACAAACTAAAAAACTCTTTAGAAGTCCATCACTTTACCTATGCTAGTGTGTGCGGCAGAGATATCGGCAATTATTGGTAATGTACACATTCTTTAAAATGTTTGAAGAGAAAAATTTTGCGCAATATAGTGAAAAATTATTCTAGATAAATCGATCAGCTGTATGAGCTATAAACGGTACTAACAAAGAAAAGTGAATAAAAACTGCACAGCACTGGTTATGATGGATGATTATATCACAAATAAAAAGAATTTATAATGGTACCTTAAAAAAATCACGGAAAAGGGTTCGCTTTTCATCCCTGAAAGAATTGTATTCTTATTCGTTTAGGTGAAAGGATCAAGTACTAAGTAATCTGAACTAGTTATTTGCTTTTGAGCAGCAAATGGAAAAGGACGACGGACGTGGTCAAGACCAACACACAATTGCAATGGTTAATACAGTAAATAAATAAGTAAATGAAACATAATTCTAAACAATATCGGTTTACCGTTTTTATTTTCATTTTTCTTTGTATATACGATATTTTTTTTGTGTAGTCTAGTATAAAATTACTATAATGAAAGGAATTTTTTACTAAGTCACATTTCATTTACAAAAAATATAGAATATACATATAATATTCAAAGAATATAAACAAAAAATAAAAAATAATAATATTGAAGCCCTTGAATAAATATGAAATTTTATTGCTTGTCTTCTCATAAATCACAGTTCATAAAGGAGTAAAAAAATGAATTCTTTGCTTGTCTTATTGTTATTGTCATTATGCTGAAAAAGTATCTCAACGATTTCGATTTCCAGAACGTGACACATTTTTGTGCTGCAGTTGCTATTAAAAAAAGTTAATGCTATGCTTTTATTACAAAACCGCAGCCGGCGCATCACTGAACTGCAAACGGGAAAAAACTTACAAGAAAATATTATGTATCTTTCAATTCCAATTTCCGAGACAGTTTAAGTTGCTGAGGCATGTAGTCTTCGTATCTGTAGACTTCAGTTTATGTTTGCTTAGCCTGCTGAAGCGTGAATGTGTGAACTTGCGGTCTTGTGTTAATAAATAGAAAAATGATTCTGAAACCGCATGAATCATACGCTTTACTACGTTGACACTTAAGAATTATTCCTACGTGGGATTTCTCTTGAATTCAACCGACTGCAATATTTCACCAGAGCTCAGACTCTTTTAAAATGTGCCCATAAAATATATTTAAATTATTTAACTGCAATTTATTAATAATAAAGTATTAAAGGTAACAATACTTCAATACGCTATGATTTCAAATAACATATAGTACTATTAAACAATAAAAACATTCCAAATTTTGTCTCTAAAGATTATATTGTATACTTAACAAGTAACTGAAATTATCTATATTTTTGAAAGCTCTACAAAGTACCTCCAGCTCAAAAAGTACCCGGATTTTGTGAATAAAACACACAAATTTAAACTTAATTCTTAATTTATTTTATCTCCTTTAAAATATGCTCCTTCTGAATATGCTTTACCCAATCTTCCTTACACTTTTCGTAGGTCCTTGAAGGTATGGCATTTAGTTCCTTCAGCGAATTCTCTTTTACCGATTCAATCGAGTCAAAACGCTTACCACGAAGGGGCAATTTGAGTTCGCGAACAAGAATAAGTCGCACTGATCCAGATCTGGCGAATATGGTGCCTGAGCGATGACATTGGTGCCGTGTTTGGTCAAAAAATCGCGTACAACAAGATTTTTCCATAGTAAAAATCGCTAAATGCACTTGAGGTAGTCTCACATTAACAGCTGCTGTAAACAAACTAATTGACAGATGGCGTTCAAATTTGTACCATATGTCAAGAAAGGGTGTACCAACATAACAAAAAAAAATTGTAAAAAAGGTCTATTACTTAAGGAGTAGTTAACAAACAACAAAATCCGGATACTTTTTGAGCAGAAGGTAAAAGTATGACAAATGAGTAAAGAATAACATGCACTTTCGATCTCAATTCTGAAAATATCTTTTCTTTGCAATTACTGTACTCGCAACCAGGTGCAATTAATTATCTATAAAAATGTTGCTGCTTTTAGTGAAAATGATTGCAAAACATTTCCTACAATTTTTATGCAAATTTTTCTACCAAACAACTGCCATTTCGAATAGGGAAATGCAACAAATTTCTTTGTTGGCCAGCGAATTTGTTTGTTGGCCAATAAAATACACAAATTTAATGTTTGCAACCGAAAAGTGCGGATTTCTTCGTAATGTACCCGTATTTCGGCGTCCGTTTTTGGTTATGTTGACTTTTCACTGGTGGTGTTCACTGGTGATTATTGACCATTAACGAGCATTGGAAATGTCCACTTATGCAAATATTCATTGCACAATTCGGTGACAAACGCCCAAGGACCGATAAGCAAACTCGATGATGTGTTGCGACTTCACGGAAAACGCATATTAGCAACTGCAATTTTTATTTGCTGCAAATTACTGCGGCCATTCACACAAACGTAATTGTTTGTTTAACAAATTTTCCTTAATAGAGTCGCAGTTTTTCCAATTTTTAGATTACAAATGAGTTTTGCACAAAATAATCTTATACGACAATATTTCAACAAAGATTTCCTAAGGCGTTTTGTTTAATAAAATAATTCATAAGCATGAGTGAAATTGTTGTTTAGATGGTATCTAACAAATCGATATTAAACGTTTAAAAACATTTTAAAAATATTGGAGACAATAACTTGAAATCCATAAGATAAGAAAGCCTATTATCTTTATATCAAAAATTATGATGTATAATTTAGCATTACACCATTTCTCTTTTTTGTTTGAAATATTAGACCACTATTTTAAGCCAATAATCTTTTACTCAAAATATTTCAACTCACTCGATTCTCTTGATGTGACCAAATTTAGGTATTTTTTGTGGTATGTGGAAAGCCACTTGAACCCATAAAAAGACCTCTTGAAGTGAATGAAGAAAATTACCACAACAATGTGGAGAATAGAGAGATGTTTGGAGGTTTATTGTGCAAAGCTTGGAGAAAATCTGCGGAAAAAATGCTCGGGACTGAGATTTCAGGGGGAGGTTGTGTAGCCGGGTGAGGTATCTTCAAGCAAGTGAGAGAAGGTACTCGTCGATGCCAGTGATTTTGGCTGAGTCAAATATGATGGTGTTGAAAAAGTGCTTGCCGTCAAGCTTACACTTGTGATTGGTTCAGTAGCGAAGGAACACTCGAAAAGAGGAATATTTTCCATCTGGGCGGAAGAGATTGCAGATAAAATGGGGAAAGGACATATTTGATAGAGTTTAGGAGGGAGATGGGAAGTAGCTACCGGAATCGGCTTTAGTTTTGCCACTCTTAGCTTTTATGCTAAGAAGAAGTAAGACTTTGACTTTCTTCGATGTTTGGAAGAAGCAGCTAGTGTTATCCACATGGTTGAAAAGCATTACGCACTTTTACAAAAACTTTTACACTTTTCACCACATGGCTTAAAGGGAGACGTAATTAGTGTCAGCTGACTTTATGGGTGTTTTGGGTTTGGGCGATGTAGATGCTTTCGAGAGCGAGAGCGACGGAATCGATGTCCAAGGGAGTCATGTTCCCGTATTCGGGGATGCCTAACCAGAAAATATGCTGATCGAGAGTGAAGTTGAACTCCGACTAGTTGGTGCTTTAAAGTTAACAAAGGTGTGGGAATAGGTGCGAGTATCTCTGCAGTCGTGAAGGGCAAGGCTTATTGCTTGATGGTCAGGTTTTCCGTCGATGATAACATTGTCGATAAATGACAATGTTGATTTGATTGACTGAGGTGTTGATCAGCCAGTCGTAGAGACTGTAGCCACTAAATCATGAGGTAGAGTTGTTCCACAGGAGGCGCTTGCAATTAAAGTAGTCATACCCATTATAAATATTACAACCTAATTTTATCAATTTAGAGTTCTTCTGTATATCAGGAAAATCACGCTTGGACTTTAAATCTAAGAGAATATAAAGATTACGTACACGTTTTTCCTGTGTAATTATATTTTGACCAATCACATTTGTGACAAGTAGGTATTAAGTGAATCATATATTGCAAATGAACTCAATATATCTATTATAATGCTTCTTTTTCTAAGTGTCGTAATAAATTCTGTGTAGATGCTCAGAGAGTAAAAACGACTGCATACAAATTTCAAGTAAAAATGTTGACGCAGCTAGCTTACGAAAATAGTCATATAATTGCAATATTTTTGAATAAAATTCTAGCAGTTCCATTGAAGCAATTACTAACTTAGATTGCTTTTCAAAACCATCGTACAACGTTTCCACAATTTTTAATAAAAATGTCTCGATGCACATCAACATCAATACTAGAAGCAAACCCAGTACTATGATCGCTGGATAGGTAATGAGCAACAGTTTTAGCCAAAGACTTCTTTATGATAAGAACAAAATCATAAAAATGAGACAACCAATAAATCGTGCTAAAAGTAAATAATACTGAGCCCTACTAATGGTCAATTCTTTTCGAAATAATGCTGTATATTGTTGACAGATCTTCAAAAATAAGTTCATGAACTGCAAAATTTCTCGATTACGAAAATTTAAGTAGATACTATTTATTAGAACAAAAACTAAGAAAGGTATATAACAACATAACATGAATAAGTGCGTTAGTTTTTTATCAGCCGATTTAGATTGAAAAAGTAATCCAATACTTGCAACCACGATTAGCAGCACATAAAACATTCCTGGCAACAAAATGAAAGAATGCATAAGTCTTTTGTATTTGAGCAAACGCGATGACTTTTGGAATCGTTTTTTCTTCTCATTATATTTCTAGGAACTCAAGCCATACACTTTGGCTAACTGGTGCAAAAATTCACTAAATGTGAATTCATCATGATTTCGTACTGACCAAAATATTACACCGACTGGCTACGTTTGTTGTGAACGATAAACTAACGTGGAAATATAAAAAAAAATATATTAATCGCATCATAATTTAATTTTATTAATACACTAATGTTAATGAAGTGTCATCAACTGAATTATGATTATTACATTAATGCACTGGAAAAATTATATTAATTTTGCAGTATATATATACTGAATCTACCCTAAGAATCACACTCAAAGTAATTTTAAATTAGGAAAGAATTTTTATTTTATTCTGAAATAAAAAAATCAATTAAAGTAATTTACAAGTATCTTACTTTGCAAAAGGTACACTATAAGAACTTTGATGAGAAAGTTTAACATTATAATGATATTGTTTTTTGAGATTAAATTAATCTCAAAAAACAATATCTCCAAACTGCTCTTCTTTTCATATATACATATAAATATATATATAAATATAAATTTATACTTGTAATGGACGATATTAAAAAGTATCTGGCAAAAATATCATATTCCTATATAAAATCAAAAGCTAAAGTAACACAACGATGATAAATGTGAAGTAAGGAGATTCAAGCTCTCGAATTCTATTGTAAATTAGTATAAATTTATTAATTAATTTTTAATGAAATACTTGAAGTTGACCTACTACTGCGACGTGGCTTTTAAAAGTGAAGTTTTTAATTTAAAAAACGTGGTTTTTTCAATTCCGGCAATTCATGCTCCTAAAATTGCTGGTACTGTCATTGATATCTGTGGCGAATTTTTTGTCATTATCTGCATTTGTCCAATAGTTAGCAATGTGTTTTCTGAACTACAAATAATTAATTAACCGATTTATACAATATCTGATCTTATTGGAAAAAGAAATTGCATTATATTTTGTTTGGACAATGAGCTTTCGGCTTGAGTATCATAAAGAACGTTTCGCAAGGCTCACGGTGATAAGGCAACATAAGCAAGCAAAATGATATGCAAGTGATATAAATAATTTAAAGATCTCCATAAACGAATATCAATATCAACTGCTAGAAAACAGGATGGTGCTAAAATATCGTTAATTGACATTAGAGACCTCATTGATACTGTTAGCATTTCATTTAGATCAATAGATATTTAGACCATTTTGATAGCGACACACTGCTATCATATATAAAGTAAGAGTCCTTATAAGTAGCTTTAATTATTTAATGTTTTAAAGATTTATTAATTTTGTGCCTCTAATTTTTTAGCACTATTAACAGCTGTCATCCTAGTCATCATATGTTTAGTCTTAAGTTTGCATTTAAAAATATGAATCATTTAGCAACCGCTGAACATGCCAATTGAAAGTGTATTTTATTAATGTTACTTTCAGAACAACCCTGTATATGCACTAGTATGTTTTCATAATTGTACATGCTTACATTACTTTAGTTATATGTATATTCTCGGATTTTATAATTATTAAACAGAAGATTTACATTTAATTTAAGATAATATATATTTGTAAGTTACACATAATATTACAATCTTTAAACAGTTAATGATAATATTAGTATATAATGCATCTTATTAAGATAATATACATTTGTACGTTATACATAATATTTTAATTTTTCAATAGTTAATAATAATATTAGTCATAAGTAATAGTTTACATGAGGTGATAAGTCATACATATAGTTATAATAAAAATTGCGTTAGAGAGACTCAAGATTAATATTCTCATTAATAAGTTGTTGCGTAAGTCGACTATATTCCAAATCTTCAAATTTTTTTGGTATACAATATACCTATTCAAATAAAACTGCTCGACCTAAGAAAAAGTATGCACTCATATATATATATATATAGGTATGTATGTATAGTATAAATATTAGTATTAAATTATAATTTTCTTACCAACATGCAGTTTTTTTTTTCTCTAAAACTTTGCTTAGATATTAAATCTAAGATATTAAAAATATTATATATTCGTTTCTCATATGCAATTATATTTTGACCAATCTCAGTTGTCACCCTTAAGTATTGAATAAAGCACACGGCCCAAGTAAAATGGTGATATCGAACGTATTTTAACGTTTTTCTGAATTTGTCCCAATAAAGTGAGTGCAGAAATTGTGTGATGATAAAGGACTGTATACATGTTTCAAGTAAGAAGGTAGGTCCAGCAAGTTTTCCAAAATATTTAAATAATTTCAAAATATTAGTATAAAATTCCAATAATTTATTTATTGGAATTGTTGTTATGAATTGTTGTTCAGAGACAAATTCCAAAGCCTCCACCATTTTCAATAAAAATGCCTCAAAACATGAGAGCACCAGTGCAAAGAATAGACCTTGCAGCATAATTGGTTGATAGACTATCAGTAATACTTTTATCCAAAACATATACGAATACATGATCATAAATGCTATTAAGCCAAAAAACCGCACTATTAGTAAATAGTATTGACCCCATTTTATATTCAAATCTTGTTTGAATAGTGATAGGTATTGCTGATAGGTCTCCAGAAATAAATTCAAGAACTGCAAAATTTCACTATTACGAAAATTTAAGTAAAAGCTGTTTGCTACTGTGAAACTTAAAATTGAAAAAGCAAGGCATAACATGAAGAAGCACTGAATTTTGTTTGTACCCACTTCCAGATATACAAGGAGCTTTATGAAAGCACACACGTTTAAAAAAACATAAAACATTATTGGCAGCACAATTAAGCAATTCACAAGTCTTTTGTAAACCAGTAGGGATGATGATTTTGTGAACTGTTTTGTCTCCTCATTGTATTCATAGGAACTTAACCCATATATCTTAGCCAACCGATGGAGAAACTTGAACTGTGTCAACAAATGTGGATCCATAGTATTGCAATCGTTAAGAATCCTCACCCAATAATTGCGTTTCTTGCAAAGAACGAACCAACAATGAAATAAACGACGAATTTATGTTTTATGTTTTGTACATAATACAATTCAATTCAGAGAAAAGTATATTAATATATTATTTTTACTCATTTAGCTTGAAGTTTATCTATTATATGAAGTACATAATTATGAGTAGTACTTGTATATAAAGCAAGTAGCGAGGAAGTAATTATCTATATTACAATGTGTACAGTAATTATCATTAAAAGTTATGAATAGAGTATGACGATTTTGACTCAGAATGTTTTTTTCTTTTCAAATTAATAAACTTAAGTGTTTATGATGTTCCCTATAATATTTTACTAACATCGCTGTTTAAAAACTTAATGAAATTGTAATTTATATAAAATAATAATTCAAAAATAATTTGAAAATTTGGCATCGGAAAATTATATATGAATTCAATGAATTTTTACAGCACCCGGCTAGTTTCAACTAATTAAACAATTCACAATATATCACATTATTCTTATTTTGTTTAACACAAATACCTACGTGGAAAAGAAAAGTCCAGAACATAATGTGGTTTTCGATCATCTCCGACCGACTCGGTATGCTTGTGCATTTCCTGAATGCTCGAAGCTTCGAAACGCTGTTATAATACTTGAATAAAATACTGAATAAAACTTTTCAACATGGAAATACTAAAATATTAGTATAAGATACAATTCAATTAGTTATGAGTGTTTGGGTAATAAAACTTCCGCTTGAGAAACATGAAGATTGCTGCACAAGGCTTACGCTGACTAGGTTTTGTCAGCCAATAAAATGATTACAAGTGATATAAATAATTTAAATAAGCTGGACAATTCTCAACATCAATTGCTAAAATACACACCAAGAAAATCAAAGAATGGATGCTTGTCAACAGTAAGTCTTGTAAGAATTGAGAAAAATGTCCATCTGGGTCACGTATTCTTCAAGTCAGTAATGGCTACCCTTAATCTAGAAATATTCGTTTAAAATCTGCTCATCACTGATAATGTTTGTTTAAGTTTGTATATTGGTCAAAATGTCTAACTAGATTTACAAGTTGCAAGTCTCTTCCATCCGTTGTTTCAAAGGATTTATTATAATAGCTTTTTAGTGTTTGCTTTAACTTCGCTATATATTCCAATGTTCCGAGACTCAGATCTAGTAAACATTATGCTTCTCACTCAAACTAGTTATACTTTATATAGAAGAAGTTGCAATAGCTACGTTAACAGCTTGAACTTCAACTTTACCATCCAATAGAATAGCAATAACCTTGTTGAATGTATGGTCTGCAAACACTTCCACTTAAAAAACATTACAAGATTTAAGGAGTGGCATAATATTTTGCTTCTTCTCTGGAGAACTACAAGGCAGAGTACTCGGTTCAATTGTTCATCTATTTTTCACATACGAATTACCGAGGACAGTAGGAATCTTCTTCTAAATTTTAAGTTGGCATTGTTTATATATCAAAATGGTTGAAGCATTGGCGCATGAAAGCAAGTGAAACAAAATCTACTGATGTCACATTTATAATGAAAAGAGACACTTTTCCCAAAATTAAACTCAGTAATATAATAATTCCTCTATCATTAAGCACAAAATGCTTGGGCATGCATTTGGATAGACGTCTGACATAGAAAGCGCATATTTTTAACAAAAGAAAATCTGTTGAGATTAAACTTTTTTTTTGTTGTGTTTTTTGATACTACTATTTACATTATAAACAACGAGTAGCTTGTATCTGATCAATAATATAAACATATAAATAAGCAATTTTCTAAACAAATTACTCTACATTCTAATTCGATGCCATGTCAGCGATATTTCGCCGTTTTAGTCATCTTGGTTGTCCATACAAGGTTATGATGTTAACAGCTTCTGTGTTCACATGTTGCAGCAACCTCAGCTTGTGACTTGTTGCATTCTTTTTTACTTCTTTAGCCAATGTATATCGCTGTTCCTAATGCACCATGGCGCTTTTCAAATGTTCCGTAGCACCTTGTTCTGGATATGTTGGATTATTTCGACGTTACTTTGGTTGGCGCTCCCCCATAGTTCAGTGTTAATTTGGGATTAAATTTCGAAGAATGTTTTGGCTACTGAATAAAAGATCTTCAGCATCCCTAAAAAAATGCCATAAAACGTAAAAGGTACCATCATAACTTTTTTCCTGTTATGTAGTAACTTTTTACTGCGTTACAAATGCGAGATTAAAATATATCTGTTACTCACTGACACTACCGCAATTAGTGTTTTGAGTGTTCTGCAATGAAACTAAGTTATAATTGTGCAAGGATTTAAGCAAAAAAGTCAATGTACTCACTTGACATGACCCAATGCGACTTAAGTCAATTCCTGAACCTAAAATTACAATTACGGAAATAGTTTCTTGAAGTGATTGCTACCTTTTACCACAAACCGCATTAGAAGAAAATTAGATCAAATCCTGCCATAATTGTATTTTACTCAATAGGGTAATTTTCTGTGTTTTTTATTACAATTCCCATAATTGCAATAATTGTATATGTTGTTATGTATATGTATATGTACTTCAAATTAAATTTAAACAAATAAATATTAATATTAGATAAAACTTAAATTTTAGTTTTCTCTCATATTTAATTATAATATATAGAAATACCAGCATTTAAATAATTAAACAATTTATTAGGCTTTCGCTAAATTTGATTTATTTTGTTGTTATTTAATTTGAAGATTTTGTGAATAAAACAGATATATATATAACAGTAGGTATATAAAAGCAACCTCATTTATTTTTAAAGTATTTATTTGAGAAAAATTTGATTTCCGTTAAATTAGGGGTTAGAAACTTATTTTTATATGTAAACATATAAATATATACCTGATATATACCTGAATAACTTAGGCATATAACAGCAATCCACTTATAATTAAATATATTTATTTGAGATAAATCCGATCTCCCTTAAATCAAGGGCCAGAAATTTATTTTTTTATATCAATATTCCACTTATAATCCCACTTATATTTAAATATATTTATTTGAGAAAAATCTAATCTCTCTTAAATCAAGGGCTAGAAATTTATTTTTTTATATCAATATTTTTATTTAGCACTATTATAACAATATTATTGATATTGAATTTAAAATTATTTTTTTACATCTAGAAAGTCAGAGTAGTTTATAAATAAAGTCACTACCAAAATTCCATTACACCAGCTAATTTTCAACACTTCCAATAATAAACTTCTGCGTATATTAAAGATATTCCAAACTTGTAGGCATTCATTATATATAATTGAACGACATAGGTAAAATTTTGCGACCTGTGATAAAACTAATTAATAGAAGAAGTAAATAGATTGTTATTTACTTACTTTGTCCACACTTTTTCTAGTTCTGTAATTCCCTTCGGACTTTAAATCCAATAATACAAAAAATAATCGTATACGCTTTTCAAAACTATAAATATTTTCGCCACTATTTGTTAAAACCACTAAGAACATCATAAAAGTCAAACAGAATAATACTTCCCAATATATCAGTTGCGCTTTATGCAAAATTTTACTAGAATAAATTGCAAAGATTAGTTCTGAGAAAACGAGAGACTGTAGACAGATCTCAATTAGTATAGTTGGAGCAGAAAATCTTCCAAAATACGAAACCATTTTCAGTACACTGTCATAGAAATGAAGTATTTTCGGAACTGATATCAGTACTTTTTCAGTACTATTATAAGCAGACTCTAAACTTTTTATCATGTCCAAGAGATAACCTTCAAAACACATTAATGTCAATATTAAAACAGAACTCAATAGCATGAAGGGTGGATATAATATCAATAATATCCGAAATAAATGCATTTTAGAAAATATTAAACTTATAAAAATAAAAAGTAGATTTCGTACTACGAGCATGTAGTAATTGAACCAGTTGATGCATAAGTTCCGCTTAAATAGTGACATGTGATTTTTATATGTTTCAAAAAATAAGTTCAGAAACTTCAATAATTCATCATTTCGAAAAAGTAATAAAAAACTATTGGCAACTAATGAAATAAAGATTGGTGTACGTGCAAAAAATGCGCAGAAACATTTTAATTTTTCGTCCATGCTTGAATTGACTTTTATCATATAAAATACAGTAGCCACAATATTTAACAAAAGCCACGCTGCGATCGGCAGGACGATGAAGAGATGTAAAAATATTCTGTATATGTACAGTATCTTTGATTTTACAAAACATTGTTTCGATTTATTGTAGTCACAAGCACTTAAACCATAGATTTTCATAAACATATTTAAAATTTTGAACTGTTTCTCCAGTGCGTGGTTCATTGTACTTAGTCTTAGACGACCGCTGCTGCAAAAGTTGTTAGTCCTAACTAGAAATATAAACTAATCCATAGAAAAGGACATAGGACCATAAAATACTTATTGAAAATATTAATTAATTATGAAAACAATATTCAAAATGAAATAACATTAGCTGTTAATAATCATAATAATGGCATAATAATGGATTCCAAAGTTAAGCTTAATAAAATAGATGAACGCGAATTCGTCAATTAAAACTAAATAATTAATTACTTATCGCTTTATATAATTAATTTCATTAATAAATAAAATTTGTATTTTATTTTTGTTTGAAAAATTTGTTATTCTAAATAATAGATAACGATAGATAATAGATTTTTCAACAAAAATTCACATACTTTACATACAATATGGTTTTAAACTTTTGTCCAAATAATTGTATTAAGTTTCAAATAAATCTGAATAATTCTTTAATAAGCAAATTATAGGATCAGATCAAATCAGATTGATCAATTGGTAATAATGTAAAAAAATAAATCGTATTTTAAATACGTGGGATGAATGAATTTAGTGATATCTATTTGTTTAAAATGTTAGTAGTGTACTGACTTAACAAAATAATCGTATGAAACTTTATAGTCCCTTTCCGCAAATTAAGACACATACAGTAAAACTTATAAAACTTAAATACAAAATAATTTTTTAAAATCAGCTACTTATTATAAACCTTATTTTATTAGATAGTCAGACACTGACTTTGAGCTTCAAATTTGGCAGGGTACGAGTTTAACCCTTTGAACCATTTTTGGCGGTTTCAAAAAATTATTTACTATTTATTAAATATAAATAATAATTCCAAGACCACTGGTGATAGATATTTTGCAATACTCGAAACAATTGCATGGTCAGCTAAAAATTCATTTAATTAAAAATAAATAAAAATTTTGTTGTTGCAGTCCACTACTGTTTGAAACCTCTCTATAAATATTTTTATTTTATAAAAACCAAAAAAAAGTCATTGAAGCAATAAAGAAAAGTAATATCATTCAGTTCTCTGAACACTCTGCTTAGTAAAAAACTAAAATGATTATTAAAACGAATTTATTTTGAAAGTATAATTTCAGACAGTATAATCCACTTTGAAATAACTTACTTAAAATAAATTAAAAACTCTAGAACCGTAACTCTAGGTAAAAAGCTTTCTCAAACTTTATTCAAAGCACAATTCCTTCCAATGACAAATGTACAATTACTTGTAGCAAGCAACAGCCCATATGGAAATCGGAATACTCCCATATGCAATAATAAAATCGTACTGATAATACTGTATTACTCAGCAACTAATATATAATTCGTCTCTCAAAAGATTAAAAAAAATGTTTAGCATGGAAATATTAAAATTAAGATTTACTAATAAATTATAAAGCCCACTTTTATTTATAAAACCCTTTGAAGAATATACTATACATTTATGACTCTATATATAAATAAAATACAACTAAGAGTAACATGAACTATATATTGAGTATGATATTGTAACCTATGAAAGCTAGATAACAATTGGATGACGATAACTAAATAGACAAGGAGAAGATTGCTTGTTAGAGAGTATGATGGAAGCTGAATAGAATGAAAAATATAACACATTTAAAGATAACATAACTTAGCGATAATAGAATAAAATGGAAATAAATACTTGAAACCTGTGAAAACTATTGGTTAAGATAATGAAATGTCTGTAACCAGTATGGATAACAATAGTTATGTGAAAGAGATGCTTTCAATTTTGTCAAGAATTTTAAATCAATATCTTACTCTTAAAATAATATAATGTTTTAATCGAAAATTTTACTTTCGAGGCAAATAAGATTAGAAAAGTTAATAAATGAATAATAATGTTAAATGGAAAAGCCAACCCACATGCAAAAAATTCAGGAAGAATATAAAAATATTTTTCAAATAAAATTTTTAATTTTTTCGCTGCGCTGATCCGCATTAAAAGTACATAAAATTGCATATTTGCAAACTTTCCTTTGGCGAAAAGTGAACGAAACTTGTTATTTCGGAAAATTAAGCAAAACCAATTTAATTTTTTATCTGAAATTAATTGTTATGTCGTAAATTCAGGCTCACTAAGGTTGACAGTCAGCGCAATTTTCCATCGACAGAGCGCAGTGGGTAGGCGCTGAGCAAATAACTGAAATATGTAATCCACACTTTGTGGAACCTCAAGTCTGTTGAGCCTTACAACGCATGTGAAGAAGTTATATTAGTTCTGTAAACTTTTCAAATAAAGCTATTCTTCGATTTATTAACAAATAATAATACTTTTGGCGGATTATGTAGTATCATTCTAAATAATGTAGCAGGATCGGAAGAAAATTCTAAAATAAAAATGCTGAAAATTTTGTCTTCATAATTAAATTGTTTGAAAATATAATCTGAACTGAGTAGATCAATTTTATTGTGTAGATCGCATAAATTAATCGGGAAGTAATTATTTTCTGCAATTTTTATTCAGCCAACGAAATTAGTAGGCTGTGGGTGATTCACTGTAATGGGCTTTGTTTCTGCCATTAGAAATGTTTGCGTTTATAAAAAGGACGGTAAAATGTTATTTATTGAGCCATTAGACTTTTAAAATTGAGAGCATAAAATTTAATTCAGTTTTAATTTACGTTAATTAAATATTTAAATTATGTATGTTTTAAAAGTTCATAAATATATTTAGTTGTAATTATAAACATTGCTTAATTGCTTAAATATTGTCATACCTATGTGGGAAGAAAATTCATTTTCAGATGCAGATATATATTTATTTGCTATTATCATGAAATAATACAGTGGTGGCAATAATAGTTAAATTAATTTTTAAATTGAAAAATACATCATTGTTTATATATTATAGAATATATTATACATAATATATGAATTTCACATTATTTAAAATGAATGTTATAGCAAAGTAGTTTCTTGTGTTAATCTAAACATCGGCAACTTTATTACCTACAGATAGTTAGTGTTACGAAACAATGAACCATGTACTGAAGTTTATGGAAGAAGAAACATTTTTATGAGATATTACTATATGTAAAAGTAAGTTCTTGAAGAATAAGTGTATAGCACTTGCATATATTAAAGAATTGAAGCACTGAAATTCCAACAATTTAAATCTTAAATGCTGAATATAAAATTTTTTCTTTAAAAACTCTCTTAATGAGTTCGTAGGATGTGAAATAAACAACACTATGATTAAAAAATCCATAAGAGGTTTAGAAAGTGACAACCTTCCAAGTGACGCTATTATCTATAATAGAAAATTCTTAGTTTTGTGAATTTATAAACCACACCTTTCTCATGTGAAAAATACTTCAATATCTGCTATATCAGGATCAGCTATTTATCGGTGAGTTACTGAGATTAGATATAACCGCTAAAGC